>NC_141873.1:463373617-463676648 GCF_056163025.1 Triticum urartu | reverse complement strand
AATAAATTAGTTATTATTATTTTATATTTCATTGTTCATGATAATCGTTTATTATCCATGCTAGAATTGTATTGATAGGAAACTCAGATACATGTGTGGATACATAGACAACACCTTGTCCCTAGTAAGCCTCTAGTTGACTAGCTCGTTGATCAATAGATGGTTATGGTTTCCTAACCATGGACATTGGATGTCGTTGATAACGGGATCACATCATTAGGAGAATGATGTGATGGACAAGACCCAATCCTAAGCCTAGCACAAGATCGTGTAGTTCGTATGCTAAAGCTTTTCTAATGTCAAGTATCATTTCCTTAGACCATGAGATTGTGCAACTCCCGGATACCGTAGGAGTGCTTTGGGTGTGCCAAACGTCACGACGTAACTGGGTGGCTATAAAGGTGCACTACGGGTATCTCTGAAAGTGTCTGTTGGGTTGGCACGAATCGAGACTGGGATTTGTCACTCTGTGTAAACGGAGAGGTATCTCTGGGCCTACTCGGTAGGACATCATTATAATGTGCACAATGTGATCAAGGAGTTGATCACGGGATGATGTGTTACGAAACGAGTAAAGAGACTTGCCGGTAATGAGATTGCACAAGGTATCGGGATACCGACGATCGAATCTCGGGCAAGTATCGTACCGATAGACAAAGGGAATTGTATACGGGATTGATTGAATCCTTGACATCGTGGTTCATCCGATGAGATCATCATGGAGCATGTGGGAGCCAACATGGGTATCCAGATCCCGCTGTTGGTTATTGACTGGAGAGTTATCTCGGCCATGTCGGCATGACTCCTGAACCCGTAGGGTCTACACACTTAAGGTTCGATGACGCTAGGGTTATAGGGAAAGTATGTACGCGGTTACCAAATGTTGTTCGGAGTCCCGGATGAGATCCCGGACGTCACGAGGAGTTCCGGAATGGTCCGGAGGTAAAGATTGATATATAGAAAGTATGGTTTTGGCCACCGAAAGTGTTCCGGGCATCATCGGTAGTGTACCGGGACCACCGGAGGGGTCCGGGGTCCACCAGGTGGGGCCACTAGCCCCGGAGGCCTACATTGGCCAATAGTGGGAAGGGACCATCCCCTAGGTGGGCTGGGGCGCCTCCCACCAAGGCCCAAGGCGCCTCCAAGAGGGGAGGGGGGCAAACCCTAGGGCAGATGGGCCCTAAGGCCCATCCCAGGTGCGCCTCCCCCTCTCCCCCTTGTGTCCGCCACCCTAGATGGGATCTGGGGCTGCCGCACCCCTTGGGGTGGGAACCCTAGAGAGGGCGCAGCCCCCTCCCCTCCCCTATATATACTTGAGGTATGGGGGCTTCCCAACACATGATTTGATCTCTCTCTTGGCGCAGCCCTACCTCTCTCCCTCCTCGTCTCTCGTAGTGCTTGGCGAAGCCCTGCTGGAGTCCCGCGCTCCTCCACCACCACCACGCCGTTGTGCTGCTGCTGGAAGGAGTCTTCCTCAACCTCTCCTTCTCCCCTTGCTGGATCAAGGCGTAGGAGACGTCACCGGGCTGCACGTGTGTTGAACGCGGAGGCGCCGTTGTTCGGCGCTTAGATCGGAATCAACCGCGATCTGAATCGCTACGAGTACGAATCCTTCATACGCGTTCTTGCAACACTTCCGCTTAGCGATCTACAAGGGTATGTAGATGCACTCTCTTTCCCCTTGTTGCTAGATTACTCCATAGATTGATCTTGGTGATGCGTAGAAAATTTTAAATTTCTGCTACGATCCCCAACAGAGATTACTGTAGCTTAATTATCCGGGCGTCAAAATTCTCCTCCACTACAAGAAATCTCATCCCGAGATTGAAGCAGGGAGTAAGGGGGAAAGTTCAGGTTACGATATTCTAAGGGATCTTCTCGAAGAAGTTAATCCCTTTCGTTGATGTCTTCAATTCTTTATTCCAATGCATCATGATGAAGTTGTCGTTCTTCCTTCAGGAACTTCACCGTACTTACGAAAGGGTAAGAAGGGAAAACTCGATATGGATGGATTCTAACAAGATCGAGCATCAGACGATTAACTCAGGGAAGAAGCATAAGTATCTTCGATTTGAAACTTAAGAAGATATCGAGAGCAAAGTAAGAAGGTACCCTGAGAAGCTTCAAACGGATAGGCAACCGTTCGATGCCTAATCAGAAGGTGAAAGGGTTTCAGGGCAACGAGAATAGGTATTGCGCCTCATACCAGAATAGATCACTAGACAGGTGGTCCGTGAATTACATACGAATTCAAGCGCGAGGAACAACCTTGGGAACAGGTGGTGTATAGGAGAGTCAGGTTTCGATCCTGTGGAACTGTGGGTTATGGGCCCACCATGTGGGATAAAAGTAGGAGTGGTGACATCTTGCATGGTCACGATTGCAAGGCATGTCAAAGGCTAGCCTGTCAGTTATGTCGGCAACAACATCGATACCAAGGGCGAGGGACGAAGAGAACCATTTTCCTTGCTCGTTGAACGAGGCGGACCAATAGGCAAAGTTCTCGTCCATCGGTGGTTACCGGAATGTCATCAACAATAGTAACATGTTCTTGCTGACAGAATTATACACCGAGGTGTTTACATAAGCAGGAGAATATTGCTGCTTAGATCATATAGATCACAAGAAATGTTCAAACAAACAATGGAAAGTAAAATATGATTATCATATTAAACAGAACAATGGAAAGGAAAATGTGTTAAAACACATATTTCAGGGGTATATCCTTTCCAAGGACAAGCGGAGCATGATGTCCAAGACAGGATAGAAAGTAGAAAACCATTAAGGTAAGGGGAAGGGATTTCATGATATTACCCATACAATGGTGTTTGGATAATTGAGCAAGAAAACATTTAGCATTGGGCTTCAAATGTTCTTGTCGAAAATCGGAGTACCACGGACATGCTTCGAGATAGCATTGACATGATCTTCAAGCAAAGGTCGGACTTTGGAAACACAAGGGATACATCAGGAACAACTTATAGAATAAGTCTTACAATTTCCTCATGCAAGAATGGATAACCTTGCAGAAAAGGAAACTATAACAATAGGTCCTCCGGCCAGGTGTGCTAGGCATGACATCACCTTACGAGGTCATATAAAGACCAATGTTATAACTCTTGGAAATATGTTCCAACCATCATATCTGACCGAGATTCAGATCTGATTGGTGTCAGGATACCTCAGACTCAGGATGCCTGAGAAGAAAATGTGTGACAAATTGACGAGAAGGCATTATAAGATTCTCGGGAAATGAACTATGGGAGCGAGTTCTGAAACAAGAGTTCATTAGTAAACCAAGGAGAGGATGAGGAGGTGGCTGATGGACTCAGCAACAATTCATTGAGAATTTCAAAGGATGGATTTCCACAATTATGTGAACAAGGAGATAACATTTGTTAGATCAAATGGTATAATGAGATATGCTCGAGGAAAACATACCCAATTAAACATCAGTTGAAAGGTGCACCCAAAATATGGGCTTATGTAGCATGACCGATGTTAGAATGGTGATTCGATAACCAATGGTCTAAGGATGAAATGTCGACCATTAACTTCAACGCAATAGGGTTACTAGAAGTTTTGAATTCACACCTCATAGTTCAATGGTTGGTAATCCGGTTAGAAACAACACGTGACCAAGATATGAATGGAGATGGCAAGAAGTATTACTGCACCAAGAATTTCCTAAGAGGTGGAGCAGTCCTCACAACATCCTTGACATAAAAGACAGTAATACTTCAAGGTAGAACATAATACAAGTTGGATAGCAAGTTGCATCCATAACATGAACAAGTTTGTGATGAACGGAAGGCAATAAGGCGATCGATGATAACATAAATCATTGGGGGAAAGGATGGTATTTCTCATCATGAATTCAATTGATATCCTGGAAGAGCTCAGAATGCTGATGGTGATCACGACACATTTGTCGAGAGATTTCATGAAGATGTAATCGATCGGCGATGACATCAAGTCAAACGAATTATGAAGCGAAAGGTTATTGGAACCACGGTTAGGTCTCAAACTCGGAATCAAGTTTGTTGTTCAAGGAGAAATGATACGACGAGGAAGATCGATGTAAGATTAGCTCACCATCGAAAGTTGTGCTTCGGGATTAAGGACCAGGTAGCACAGTTAAAATCGGCACGATAATGACATAGCCGAGCAGGCTAGGAATGACGTGATCGAGTTCAAACTCGTAAGTAATGAAGGTTACCAAGAGTTTAATCATGGTGTGGACTCAATTCAGTTATCGATGTCTTTGAGTGTTTAATAATTCAGAGCTCATGGAAAAAATGGAATCAAAGAGAATTCGGTACTTGATGAAGAACTCATAAGAAGTTATGCAGTTCCGTAATAATCTTGAGATACCAGGGGGTAATACTCGATGACAGATCAAAATAGTGGTTGGACTGGGGTATTGCTCTGCGGAGCACAAGTGCTTAAACTTGCACGAGAAAAGGTATTTAAAGGAGAACATGGTCGGAACCACGATTGCAAAGGATCAATTCACCGATATCAAAAGATATTTTATCAAGGAAATAGTTACTATTACAAGAAGCTTCCATGATAGGATCTACATCGTGTCCATGGACATGAACACAAAGTTCAAGGTCGACTCCCACTTCCTCAATGCATAACCTTTCATTCACTTCTCGCTCTTATTAAAAAGGAATTGATTGTGGAAACCTACCTGGGGAATTAACAGAGGAGTATGACCCGTGAAAACTTTCGGGTTCACACAGATTAAGGAAGGCATAGGTTCAAGCCATCGGGGCTTCTTAGAACATATACCACGAACTTCAGGAGTAAATAACACAAGCTCAAAAGTAGAGCATGGTTGACAAAGCAGAGCATACAATTTACCAAAGGCATTATATACCCGTGGAAAGGCTCACAAGGTTATTGAATATGACGGACGATGTCGGATGAAATCCAACAATGGATCAGGCGATCCACAACGGAGCTGATGTGAGTATCAGTACTCAATCAGAGGAAGAAAGAATGCACAGGCATCATAATATAAAACATCTGAATAATTCGATGCTTAGATAACAAAGGAATTATGATTTCCAAAACAAAGGATCAGAAGCAGACACTCTGATCAAGGATAGATAAGTTGGATAGACCAGTGGCACAATTGACGACAAATAGTTTGGTCGAGAACCAGCTCATGTTCAAAATGACGTTTGAGCCGGAAAGATAATTTAAAAGGATCAACTGATGATTACATGCATTCGCACTCATGTTGAATCAATAGGATCAAAATGATGGTGTCTAAGGATACTAACGAATATTGCTAGACATATGGAAAGCCTCCATAATGCAAGCAGACAAATATTGCAGAGCAATAAGCTACTGAGGATTTTTGGAGGATCGAATAGTATTTCGAAGACCATTGTGAAACACATGAACAACTGGGGATGAGCGGATACTCGATAAGGGCATGAAATTATCCGTAGGGGTATTCAGGTGGCAAGGAACTGCAAGGCAGTAGGCACAAAATATTCTTGGAACAATAGAGAGAATTTTTGATGTATCTTTTAATAACAAGATCAATGGGATTTGAAAGGGCAAGTGTATGTAGTTATCCATAATGATATAACAGTGGTAGGGAATTTCCAAAGGCGATGGGCATAAAGTCTCGAAAGAGTAGCAGAGAGTAACTTTGAAATCTTCTGGTGCAGCCGATGATCATCTGGTCTGAAAGGGCTCTTCGGATGGATGTGATCACGAGACCCTAAAGTTAGATTTTAGCAAATTCATTTAACCCGAAATAGGGGAGAGACTAGAGTCCCAGAGTAAAGATCGAGGAGTAAAGGATCCTAGTACCACCCAATGGCGACGTGGGCCCGTAAGCCGCACAACCATGTTAATAAAAACCTTTTCAATGACTAGACTCAACTTAGGCCAAGGAGTTGGAAGGGGGATTCCTACAGGCAGTCGGCTCTGATACCAACTTGTGGCGCCCCCCATTCAATCATACACTAATCATACACGCAAACGTGTACAATCAAGATCAGGAACTCACGGGAAGATATCACAACACAACTCTACAAATAAAATAAGCCATACAAGCATCATATTACAAGCAGGGGCCTCGAGGGCTCGAATACAAGAGCTCGATCATAGAAGAGTCAGCGGAAGCAACAATATCTGAGTACAGACATAAGTTAAACAAGTTTTCCTTAAGAAGGCTAGCACAAACTGGGATACAGATCGAAAGAGGCGCAGGCCTCCTGCCTGGGATCCTCCTAAACTACTCCTGGTCGTCGTCAGCGGGCTGCACGTAGTAGTAGGCACCTCCCGAGTAGTAGTAGTCGTCGTCGATGGTGGCGTCTGGCTCCTGGGCTCCCACGTCTGGTCGCAGCAATCGGGTATAGAAAGGGGAAAAGAAGGAACAAAGCAACCGTGAGTACTCATCCAAAGTACTCGCAAGCAAGGAGCTACACTACATATGTATGCATTGGTATCAAATGAAATAAGGGTATCATATGTGGACTGAACTGCAGAATGCCGAAATAAGAGGGGGATAGCTAGTCCTTTCAAAGACTACGCTTCTGGTAACCTCCATCTTGCAGCAGAAGAAGAGAGTAGATGGTAAGTTCACCCAGTATCATCGCTTAGCATAATCCTAACCGATGATCCTCCCTTCGTCGCCCTATGAAAGAGCGATCACCGGTTGTATCTGGCACTTGGAAGGGTGTGTTTTATTAAGTATCCGGTTCTAGTTGTCATAAGGTCAAGGTACAACTCCGGGTCGTCCTTTTACCGAGGGACACGACTATTCGAATAGATCAACTTCCCTGCAGGGGTGCACCACATAACCCAACACGCTCGATCCCATTTGGCCGGACACATTTTCCTGTGTCATGCCCGGCCTCGGAAGATCAACACGTTGCAGCCCTACCTAGGCACAACAGAGAGGTCAGCACGCCGGTCTAAACCCTATGGTGCAGGGGTCTCGTTAAGGAAATATGCCCTAGAGGCAAAAATAAAGTTATTATTTTATTTCCTTATATCATGATAAATGTTTATTATTCATGCTAGAATTGTATTATCCGGAAACATAATACTTGTGTGAATACATAGACAAACTAAACGTCACTAGTGTGCCTCTACTTGACTAGCTCGTTAATCAAAGATGGTTATGTTTCCTAACCATAGACATGTGTTGTCATTTGATTAACAGGATCACATCATTAGGAGAATGATGTGATTGACATGACCCATTCCATTAGCTTAGCACCCGATCGTTTAGTATGTTGCTATTGCTTTCTTCATGACTTATACATGTTCCTATGACTATGAGATTATGCAACTCCCGTTTGCCGGAGGAACACTTTGTGTGCTACCAAACGTCACAACGTAACTGGGTGATTATAAAGGAGCTCTACAGGTGTCTCCAAAGGTACATGTTGGGTTGGCGTATCTCGAGATTAGGATTTGTCACTCCGATTGTCGGAGAGGTATCTCTGGGCCCTCTCGGTAATGCACATCACATAAGCCTTGCAAGCATTGCAACTAATGAGTTAGTTGCGAGATGATGTATTACGAAACGAGTAAAGAGACTTGCCGGTAACGAGATTGAACTAGGTATTGAGATACCGACGATCGAATCTCGGGCAAGTAACATACCGATGACAAAGGGAACAACGTATGTTGTTATGTGGTCTGACCGATAAAGATCTTCGTAGAATATGTAGGAGCCAATATGAGCATCCAGGTTCCGCTATTGGTTATTGACCGGAGACATGTCTCGGTCATGTCTACATTGTTCTCGAACCCGTAGGGTCCGCACGCTTAACGTTACGATGACAGTTTTATTATGAGTTTATATATTTTGATGTACCGAAGTTTGTTCGGAGTCCCGGATGTGATCACGGACATGACGAGGAATCTCAAAATGGTCGAGACATAAAGATTGATATATTGGAAGCCTATGTTTGGACATCGGAAGTGTTCCGAGTGAAAACGACATTTTACCGGAGTACCGGGAGGTTACCGGAACCCCCCGGTAACCTAATGGGCCTTAATGGGCCTAGTGGAGGAAGAGGAGAGGAGGCCTAGGGGCTGCCGCACGCCCCTCCCCCCCAAGTCCGAATTGGACAAGGAGGGGGCGGTGCCCCCCCTTTCCTTTCTTCCCTCTCCTCCTTCCCCCCAAGTCCTAATCCAACTAGGGAAAGGGGGGAGTCCTACTCCCGGTAGGAGTAGGACTCCTCCTGCGCGCCTCCTCCTAGGGCCGGCCACACCCCCTTGCTCCTTTATATACGGGGGCAGGGGGGCACCTCTAGACACACAAGTTGATCCTCGTGATCGTTTTCTTAGCCGTGTGCGGTGCCCCCTTCCACCATACTCCTCGATAATATTGTAGCGGTGCTTAGGCGAAGCCCTGCGACGGTAGAACATCAAGATCGTCACCACACCATCATGCTGACGGAACTCTTCACCGACACTTTGCTTGATCGGAGTCCGGGGATCGTCATCGAGCTGAACGTGTGCAGAACTCGGAGGTGTCGTACGTTCGGTACTTGGATCAGTCGGATCGGGAAGACGTACGACTACTTCCTCTACGTTGTGTCAACACTTCCGTTGCCGGTCTACGAGGGTACGTAGACAACACTCTCTTCTCTCGTTGCTATGCATCACCATGATCTTGCGTGTGCGTAGGATTTTTTTTGAAATTACTACGTTACCCAACAGTGGTATCAGAGCCTAGGTTTTATGTGTTGATGTTATATGCACGAGTAGAACACAAGTGAGTTGTGGGCGATATAAGGCATACTGCTTACCAGCATGTCATACTTTGGTTCGGCGGTATTGTTGGATGAAGCGGCCTGGACCGACATTACGCGTACGCTTACGTGAGACTGGTTCTACCGACATGCTTTGCACACAAGTGGCTGGCGGGTGTCAGTTTCTCCAACTTTAGTTGAACCGAGTGTGGCTACGCCCGGTCCTTGCGAAGGTTAAAACAGCACCAACTTGACAAACTATCGTTGTGGTTTTGATGCGTAGGTAAAATTAGTTCTTGCTTAAGCCCGGAGCAGCCACGTAAAACTTGCAACAACAAAGTAGAGGACGTCTAACTTGTTTTTGCAGGGCATGTTGTGATGTGATATGGTCAAGACATGATGCTAAATTTTATTGTATGAGATGATCATGTTTTGTAACCGAGTTATCGGCAACTGGCAGGAGCCATATGGTTGTCGCTTTATTGTATGCAATGCAATTGCGCTGTAATGCTTTACTTTATCACTAAGCGGTAGCGATAGTCGTGGAAGCATAAGATTGGCGAGACGATAATGATGCTACGATGGTGATCAAGGTGTCGCGCCGGTGACGATGGTGATCATAACGGTGCTTCGAAGATGGAGATCACAAGCACAAGATGATGATGGTCATATCATATCACTTATATTGATTGCATGTGATGTTTATCTTTTATGCATCTTATCTTGCTTTGATTGACGGTAGCATTTTAAGATGATCTCTCACTAATTATCAAGAAGTGTTCTCCCTGAGTATGCACCGTTGCGAAAGTTCTTCGTGCTGAGACACCACGTGATGATCGGGTGTGATAGGCTCTACGTTCAAATACAACGGGTGCAAAACAGTTGCACACGCGGAATACTCAGGTTATACTTGATGAGCCAAGCATATACAGATATGGCCTCGGAACACGGAGACCGAAAGGTCGAGTGTGAATCATATAGTAGATATGATCAACATAGTGATGTTCACCAATGAAACTACTCCATCTCACGTGATGATCGAACATGGTCTAGTTGATTTGGATCACGAGATCACTTAGAGGATTAGAGGGATGTCTATCTAAGTGGGAGTTCTTTAGTAATATGATTAATTGAACTTAAATTTATCATGAACTTAGTACCTGATAGTATCTTGCTTGTTTATGTTTGATTGTAGATAGATGGCCCGTGCTGTTGTTCCGTTGAATTTCAATGTGTTCCTTGAGAAAGCAAAGTTGAAAGATGATGGTAGCAATTACACGGACTGGGTCCGTAACTTGAGGATTATCCTCATTGCTGCACAGAAGAATTACATCCTGGAAGCACCGCTGGGTGCCGGGCCTGCTGCTGGAGCAACACCAGATGTTATGAACGTCTGGCAGAGCAAAGCTGATGACTACTCGATAGTTCAGTGTGCCATGCTTTACGGCTTAGAATCGGGACTTCAACGACATTTTGAACGTCATGGAGCATATGAGATGTTCCAGGAGTTGAAGTTAATATTTCAAGCAAATGCCCGGATTGAGAGATATGAAGTCTCCAATAAGTTCTATAGCTGCAAGATGGAGGAGAACAGTTCTGTCAGTGAGCATATACTCAAAATGTCTGGGTATAATAATCACTTGATTCAATTAGGAGTTAATCTTCCAGATGATTGCGTCATTGACAGAATTCTCCAATCACTTCCACCTAGCTAGAAGAGCTTCGTAATGAACTATTATATGCAAGGGATGAATAAGACAATTCCCGAGCTCTTCGCAATGCTGAAAGCCGCGGAGGTAGAAATCAAAAGGAGCATCAAGTGTTGATGGTCAACAAGACCACTAGTTTCAAGAAAAAGGGCAAAGGGAAGAAGAAGGGGAACTTCAAAAAGAACAGCAAGCAAGTTGTTGCTCAGGAGAAGAAACCCAAATCTGGACCTAATCCTGAAACTGAGTGCTTCTACTGCAAGCAGACTGGTCACTGGAAGCGGAACTGCCCCAAGTATTTAGCGGATAAGAAGGATGGCAAGGTGAACAAAGGTATATGTGATATACATGTTATTGATGTGTACCTTACTAATGCTCGCAGTAGCACCTGGGTATTTGATACTGGTTCTGTTGCTAATATTTGCAACTCGAAACAGGGACTACGGAATAAGCAAAGATTGGCTAAGGACGAGGTGACGATGCGCGTGGGAAATGGTTCCAAAGTCGATGTGATCGCGGTCGGCATGCTACCTCTACATCTACCTTCGGGATTAGTATTAGACCTAAATAATTGTTATTTGGTGCCAGCGTTAAGCATGAACATTATATCTGGATCTTGTTTGATGCGAGACGGTTATTCATTTAAATCAGAGAATAATGGTTGTTCTATTTATATGAGTAATATCTGTGGTCTATTCTTATTAAATCTCGATAGTAGTGACACACATTCATAATATTGAAGCCAAAAGATGCAGAGTTGATAATGATAGTGCAACTTATTTGTGTTACTGCCGTTTAGGTCATATCGGTGTAAAGCGCATGAAGAAACTCCATAGTGATGGACTTTTGGAACCACTTGATTATGAATCACTTGGTACTTGCGAACCGTGCCTCATGGGCAAGGTGACTAAAACGCCATTCTCCGGTACTATGGAGAGAGCAACAGATTTGTTGGAAATCATACATACATATGTATGTGGTCCGATGAATATTGAGGCTCGTGGCGGATATCATTATTTTCTCACCTTCACAGATGACTTAAGCAGATATGGGTATATCTACTTAATGAAACATAAGTCTGAAACATTTGAAAAGTTTAAAGAATTTCAGAGTGAAGTTGAAAATCATCGTAACAAGAAAATAAAATTCCTACGATCTGATCGTGGAGGAGAATATTTGAGTTATGAGTTTGGTGTACATTTGGAACAATGCGGAATAGTTTCGCAACTCACGCCACCCGGAACACCACAGTGTAATGGTGTGTCCGAACGTCGTAATCGTACTTTACTAGATATGGTGCGATCTATGATGTCTCTTACTGATTTACCGCTATCGTTTTGGGGTTATGCGTTAGAGACTGCCGCATTCACGTTAAATAGGGCACCATCAAAATCCGTTGCGATGACGCCTTATGAACTGTGGTTTGGCAAGAAACCAAAGTTGTCGTTTCTGAAAGTTTGGGCTGCGATGCTTGTGTGAAAAAGCTTCAACCTGATAAGCTCGAACCCAAATCGGAGAAATGTGTCTTCATAGGATATCCAAAGGAAACTATTGGATACACCTTCTATCACAGATCCGAAGGCAAGACTTTTGTTGCTAAATTCGGAAACTTTCTAGAGAAGGAGTTTCTCTCGAAAGAAGTGAGTGGGAGGAAAGTAGAACTTGATGAGGTAACTGTACCTGCTCCCTTATTGGAAAGTAGTACATCACAGAAAACGGTTTCTGTGACACCTACACCAACTAGTGAGCCCAGATTCCGCAAAATGGCTTGAAGCCATGAAATCTGAGATGGGATCCATGTATGAGAACAAAGTGTGGACTTTGGTTGACTTGCCCAAATATCGGCAAGCAATTGAGAATAAATGGATCTTCAAGAAGAAGACTAACGCTGACGGTAATGTTACTGTCTACAAAGCTCGACTTGTCGCAAAAGGTTTTTGACAAGTTCAAGGGATTGACTACAATGAGACCTTCTCACCCGTAGCGATGCTTAAGTCTGTCCGAATCATGTTAGCAATTGCCGCATTTTATGATTATGAAATTTGGCAGATGGATGTCAAAACTGCATTCCTGAATGGATTTCTGGAAGAAGAGTTGTATATGATGCAACCAGAAGGTTTTGTCGATCCAAAGGGAGCTAACAAAGTGTGCAAGCTCCAGCGATCCATTTATGGACTGGTGCAAGCCTCTCGGAGTTGGAATAAACGCTTTGATAGTGTGATCAAAGCATTTGGTTTTGTACAGACTTTTGGAGAAGCCTGTATTTACAAGAAAGTGAGTGGGAGCTCTGTAGCATTTCTGATATTATATGTAGATGACATATTACTAATCGAAAATGATATAGAATTTCTGGATAGCATAAAGGGATACTTGAATAAGAGTTTTTCAATGAAAGACCTTGGTGAAGCTGCTTACATATTGGGCATTAAGATCTATAGAGATAGATCAAAATGCTTAATTGGACTTTCACAAAGCACATACCTTGACAAAATTTTGAAGAAGTTCAAAATGGATCAAGCAAAGAAAGGATTCTTGCCTGTGTTACAAGGTGTGAAATTGAGTAAGACTCAATGCCCGACCAATGCAGAAGATAGAGAGAAAATGAAAGATGTTCCCTATGCTTCAGCCATAGGCTCTATCATGTATGCAATGCTGTGTACCAGACATGATGTGTGTCTTGCTATAAGTCAAGCAGGGAGGTACCAAGGTAATCTAGGAGTGAATCACTGGACAGCGGTCAAAAACATCCTGAAATACCTGAAAAGGACTAAGGATATGTTTCTCGTATATGGAGGTGACAAAGAGCTCATCGTAAATGGTTACGTTGATGCAAGCTTTGACACTGATCCGGACGATTCTAAATCGCAAACCGGATACGTGTTTACATTAAACGGTGGAGCTGTCAGTTGGTGCAGTTGTAAACAAAGCATTGTGGCAGGATCTACATGTGAAGTGGAGTACATAGCTGCTTCGGAAGCAGCAAACGAAGGAGTCTGGATGAAGGAGTTCATATCTGATCTAGGTGTCATACCTAGTGCATCGGGTCTAATGAAAATCTTTTGTGACAATACTGGTGCAATTGCCTTGGCAAAGGAATCCAGATTTCACAAGAGAACCAAGCACATCAAGAGACACTTCAATTCCATCCGGGATCTAGTCCAGGTGGGAGACATAGAGATTTGCAAGATACATGCGGATCTGAATGTAGAAGACCCGTTGACTAAGCCTCTTCCACGAGCAAAACATGATCAACACCAAAGCTCCATGGGTGTTAGAATCATTACTGTGTAATCTAGATTATTGACTCTAGTGCAAGTGGGAGACTGAAGGAAATATGCCCTAGAGGCAATAATAAAGTTATTATTTTATTTCCTTATATCATGATAACTGTTTATTAGTCATGCTAGAATTGTATTATCCGGAAACATAATACTTGTGTGAATACATAGACAAACTAAACGTCACTAGTGTGCCTCTACTTGACTAGCTCGTTAATCAAAGATGGTTATGTTTCCTAACCATAGACATGTGTTGTCATTTGATTAATGGGATCACATCATTAGGAGAATGATGTGATTGACATGACCCATTCCATTAGCTTAGCACCCGATCGTTTAGTATGTTGCTATTGCTTTCTTCATGACTTATACATGTTCCTATGACTATGAGATTATGCAACTCCCGTTTGCCGGAGGAACACTTTGTGTGCTACCAAACGTCACGACGTAACTGGGTGATTATAAAGGAGCTCTACAGGTGTCTCCAAAGGTACATGTTGGGTTGGCGTATTTCGAGATTAGGATTTGTCACTCCGATTGTCGGAGAGGTATCTCTGGGCCCTCCCGGTAATGCACATCACATAAGCCTTGCAAGCATTGCAACTAATGAGTTAGTTGCGAGATGATGTATTACGAAACGAGTAAAGAGACTTGCCGGTAACGAGATTGAACTAGGTATTGAGATACCGACGATCGAATCTCGGGCAAGTAACATACCGATGACAAAGGGAACAACGTATGTTGTTATGCGGTCTGACCGATAAAGATCTTCGTACAATATGTAGGAGCCAATATGAGCATCCAAGTTCCGCTATTGTTTATTGACCGGAGACATGTCTCGGTCATGTCTACATTGTTCTCTAACCCGTAGGGTCCGCACGCTTAACGTTACGATGACAGTTTTATTATGAGTTTATATATTTTGATGTACTGAAGTTTGTTCGTAGTCCCGGATGTGATCACGGACATGACGAGGAGTCTCGAAATGGTCGAGACATAAAGATTGATATATTGGAAGCCTATGTTTGGACATCGGAAGTGTTTCGAGTGAAAACAACATTTTACCGGAGTACTGGGCCTTAATGGGCCTAGTGGAGGAAGAGGAGAGGAGGCCTAGGGGCTGCCGCACGCCCCTCCCCCCCAAGTCCGAATTGGACAAGGAGGGGGGCGGCGCCCCCCCCCCTTTCCTTTCTTCCCTCTCCTCCTTCCCCCCAAGTCCTAATCCAACTAGGGAAAGGGGGGGAGTCCTACTCGCGGTAGGAGTAGGACTCCTCCTGCGCGCCTCCTCCTAGGGCCGGCCGCACCCCCTTGCTCCTTTATATACGGGGGCAGGGGGCACCTCTAGACACGCAAGTTGATCCTCGTGATTGTTTTCTTAGCCGTGTGCGGTGCCCCCTTCCACCATACTCCTCGATAATATTGTAGCGGTGCTTAGGCGAAGCCCTAAGATGGTAGAACATCAAGATCGTCACCACGCCGTCGTGCTGACGGAACTCTTCCCCGACACTTTGTTGGATCGGAGTCCGGGGATCGTCATCGAGCTGAACGTGTGCAGAACTCGGAGGTGCCGTACGTTCGGTACTTGGATCGGTCGGATCGGGAAGACATACGACTACTTCCTCTACGTTGTGTCAACACTTCTGTTGCTGGTCTACGAGGGTACGTAGACAACATTCTCCCCTCTCATTGCTATGCATCACCATGATCTTGCGTGTGCGTAGGATTTTTTTTGAAATTACTACGTTACCCAACATCTGGGCCCATCGCTCTTTGCACACCTGCACGTTGCGAACGCGGCCGGAGAGCAGACCTAGCAACCTCCATTACAAAGGAAGTTGCATTACGCGGTCCAACCCGGCGCGCGCCGCTCAGTCGCTGACGTCACGAAGGCTTCGGCTGATACCACGACGTCGAGTGCCCATAACTGTCCCTGCGTAGATGGTTAGTGCGTATAGGCCAGTGGCCAGACTCAGATCAAATACCAAGATGTCGTTAAGCGTGTTATTTTGAAATAACCATGGACGCCGACCAGGGCTAGGCCCACCCCTCTCCTAGGTGGTCTCAACCTGCCCTGTCGCTCCGCCACAAAGTAACAGTCGGGGGCCTTCGGGAACTCAGACCCACCTCTACCGGGATGGAGCAACCTGCCCCTTCAGCCCCCAACATCGGAATCACTCGCGGGTACTCCTACGAGCCGACCCGACTTTAGTCACCACCTGTATAGCATGTATATATGTATAAGTATATACCCGTGATTACTTCCCGCATGATCACGGCCCGATAGTATAGCATGGCAGACGGACAAGAATGTAGGGCCACTGATGATAAACTAGCATCCTATACTAAGCATAAGGATTGCAGGTAAAGTTAACAATAGTAGTAGCAAGGACAGGCTATGCATCATGATAGGATTAACGGAAGCAGTAACATGCTACACTACTCTAATGCAAGCAGTATAGAGAAGAGTAGGCGATATCTGGTGATCAAGTGGGGGCTTGCCTGGTTGCTCTGGCAAGAGAGAGGGGTCGTCAACACCGTAGTCGTACTGGGTACCAGCAGCGGCGTCAGTCTTGTAGTCTACCGGATAGAAGAGGGGGAAGAAACAATGAATACAATGCAAACAGATGCATAACGATGCATGACATAACAAGTAGCGATGCTAGGTGTGCCCTAACGCGGTATAAGGTGATACCGGTGAAGGGGGAAGACATCCGGGAAAATATCCTCGGTGTTTCGCGTTTTCGGACAGATGAATCGGAGGGGGAAAGTTACGTGTTAGCTATGCTAGGGATGCGTGGCGGACGAACGGGCTGCGTATCTGGATTCGTCTCGTTGTTCTGAGCAATTTTCATGTACAAAGTATTTTCACCTGAGTTATGAATTATTTTATATTAATTTATAAAGATTTTAACATTTTCAAGAATTAACAGATTTAATTTAATTTAGCAAACGCAATTATGATGTCAGCATGACATCAGCATGATGTCAGCAGTACCAAAGGTTGACTAGGTCAACCCTGGCAAGTGGGACCCGTTCGCCATAGACTAGGCTAACTAATCATGATTAATTAGTTTAATTAATTAGAATTAATTAATTAAATTAATTTTATTATTCCTTTTTTTAATATCGTTCTTTGGGCGGGGCCCATATGTCATAGGCCCTAAGGGCCATAGCAGGTTCGGGCGCGAGCTTGCGGGTGCCTGGGCGCGGGCGCCCATGAAGGCCGGACCTGGGCACGCACGGCACTAGGGGCGGCTCGGACTCCGGCGACCAAACGAGGCCACCGGCCGACGCAGGCGATTGGCGCGGGAAGGGCCGCAGCGACCAGCGAGCGGAGGGGTTGGCGGGTCGCAGCATGGGGGGTTGCAGGGCGGCGCGGTTGTGCACGGGCACGAGCGGCAGCGGTCGCCGCGCGGCGAGCGCGAGCGCGCGTGCAGAGGGGAAGCGGGGGGGGGGGGGGTAAGCGAAGGGGGCGCGGGGTGAGCAAAGGGGCAGCCTAGCGCGAGGCGCGAACGACACGGGCGGGCGTCGAGCGCGGCAAGGACGGCGACTGCGAGGGCGCGACGCGCGGAGCTCGTCGGGGCGGTCGGGAGCGGCGAGCAGCGGAGGGAACGAGCACGGGGCGAGGGGAAGAGAGGAGGGGCGCGGCTCACGTCGGGTGGTGGAGGGCACTGGCTGTGGGCTCAGGGACGTCCGGTGAGGCGGAGCGGGAGGCAGGCCGGCGGGGTAGATGACGAGGTGGAGGCGGCGGCGTCGCGACAGGTGGTCCTCCAGGCGATGGTGACGGCAGGGGGGCGACGGGGTGGCTCCGGTGAGGCTCGCGGAGCTCCAGGCGGCGGTGGACGGCGACGGGCGGACGCCGGGCGTCGGGGGCAACGGGATCGGGCCGATCCCGATCCAGACCGATGGGGAAGGAGAAGGGGATCGTGGGGAAGTGGGGGGAGTGGAGAGTGGGATCGGGCTAGGGTTTCCGTTGCGAGAGGATAAGGGAGTGAGTGGGTGCGGCCTGGGCCAGGTGGGTCGGAGTGGGCCGTTTCGGCCAGGGTGCTAGTGCTGGCTGGCTGGGCCGCTTGGCCGCTTGGCCCAGTTGGCTAGGGGGCTTCCTTTTCACTTTTTTTG
The DNA here is from genome assembly GCF_056163025.1 of Triticum urartu. Lineage (NCBI taxonomy): Eukaryota > Viridiplantae > Streptophyta > Magnoliopsida > Poales > Poaceae > Triticum > Triticum urartu. The sequence goes on along the minus strand of NC_141873.1, from coordinate 463,658,807 downwards.
TTTGTGTTTCTTTTCTTTTATTGATTTTTTTCTGTTTTCATTTATAATTCCTTTTATATTAGTTTTATGAAATATCAATTTAGCACCTAAATTAGTATCATCAATATAGGCCACTGCCAAACCTAGTTTGTAGCCGAAATATATTAGTTTAATATTTTCCTAATTTCAAAAGCAATTAAATTATTATTTTAGCCACTGTTTTTGATTAGTCTAGGATAGTCAAGCATTTTATAAAATGTTGTTTCTCCACCAATATTACTAACTAATTATTTGTCACATCCAGAACATTTTGGTTTTAATATTTGAAAACTTTTATTTTTGAACTTGAATTTGAATTTTGAATCCGAACGGGATTGAATCATCGCGAGATTAACAACCGTAATCGTGGTGACGTGGCATTGTTAGCAGAGATTACTGTAGCTTAATTATCCGGGCGTCACACTTTGCCCTCGCTCTCCCGTTCCCCTTTATCTCGTCGCTCATTGCCCTTATATTCCGGCGGGTTCCGGTTGTTGGGTAACAGGTAAATCTCTCTCTCTCTCTCCCTCCCTCCTTCCCTCTCTCTCTCTCTGTGTGTGTGTGCGCCCTACTCTAGAACCATTTGATTTCATTTGGTTTGATTTCGTTGGATTTGCATCGCTAGGGTTTCAGCGACGACGACGACAGACTGCTAGGGTTCATCCCCTCCACCTTCATCACCTCCACGACATTGACTACATATCGACGGTGAGTTCATCCCCTCCACGACATTGACTGCAAATTGTCGGTGACTAGGGTTTCAGTTTGGCAGTGCAAGATAATTTGACTAGGTAGGAAAATTTAGGAGTTTGTGAGAAACTAGAATGTGAAGTGAGTAGGCCAAATGAATAGAAACTACAATGTGAAGTGAGTAGGCCAAATTAGAAGTTTGGCAGTGCATGATAATTTGAATAGATGGATAATTTGCATGTATTGAAACTGCCATATGGATATATAATTTGTGTTTGTTGTAGGCATTTCAGTACACATGTTGAAGCAGTGCCAAATGAGTGCAAAATCATGCTCTAGGCATTTTGATACACATGGCAATGTTTGGTTGCCATCCACACTTATGTGCCACAAGTGTGGCATGCAACAGTTTTTATGGTGGCCGATTGACTAAAGTGGGGCATGTGACTCAAAAAGTGTGGCATGCTAGTTCATTCTTCCAATGGATGCTAGTTCAACTGTATGTGTTTGTATGTGTAGAAACGGCCATGTGTTAAATAATTAGGAGCGCATATGTTAAACTACTTTGTCTAACAAATTATTTATTTGTTAGGTCATGGCCAATTCTGGGGGCAATAACAAGGAGGTGTACGATGTGGACATGCTCAACAAAGATTTGTTAGACTCATCAATATACCATCAACAACATGCAAGAGGTGAATGCCTCGCTAAAGGCAGAGATTAAAGAGCTGCACAACAAGAGTGTTCAGCTCGTTCAGAAGACTAAAGCTAAGGGACGAGAGGGATAAGCTGATCGAGGAGAGGGATGAGCTGAAGCAGGAGAGAAAACTCCTCAGGGCAGAGAGGAATGAGCTCAAGGTGGACATAGCTCATTTCAAAAAAGATGGAGAGGGCAATTGAAAGAAGATTCGCCAGCTGACGTAATCCTTGATGAAGAGTAGTTCTTTAAGTATCTAGTCCATCTTGAGTTGGTGAGTAACTTTTTTGAAGTTTAATTAACTTATTAAGTTGATGGGTATCTATTGAGTAACTAGCTAGTACCTTTTGTGAAGTACAATTATTTAGTTTGTGAAGTAAAAAAAAATATTACCAAAAAATCAATTTGCTGGGGTTGGCCAAGAAGGAACAATAGTATTAAGATGAACTTACCGCTAGTGTTGGCCACGTGGCATGCCAGCAGCACATAAAATACTGCTGACGTGGGCTCCAACACCATCACTACCTTTTAGCAATGACATCATATTGGTGGCGTCGGACGTCCACGCCAGCAAGGCCGTTTTTGTCACGCCATAGCTAGGCTTTTCTCTACTAGTGTATCTACACGGTTGTTGAAAAGACCCAGGGTTCAAGACCCCTGTACAACGCCCGCAAGTGTCATACTCCAGAGCTTTCGCGCAAGGGCGATCCTAATGGGCTAGCCCCTTAAGTGCTGTCATAAAGCAAGTAGAAAATCCAAAAAATGTGATACTTAGGAATCAAACTCATAACCACAAGTTGAAGGATCTGTGTTCCTTACCACTTGAGTTGCTGAGTGTAACTGATATTCAGGCAGAGAGAAACATTAAGAAATAAATGCAGCAGTAAATTAATTTTTTTAGGAATTTCCAACCATTTATTGAAAAAAAATGTGTTTTAGTAATGTGAATAATGTTTGGAATGGTGTTTTTTTAATTCAGACCAAATTTTAAAACTTGGGAAATTTTGTAATATACACTAAACAAATTTTTAAATACACACTGAATATTTTTGTGATATACACTGAAAAGTATTTAAATACACATTGAACAATTTTTTGAAATACACACTAAATATTTTTCAGCATATATCACAAAAATATTTAAATACACATTGAAAATTTGTATACTCTGAACAATATTTAAATACACATTAAACATTTATATACTCTGAACAATTTATAAATACATATTTAAAAAATTGTGATATACAATGAACAATTTTAACGGCCCAAACTGGGGCGTCAGGGAGCCGAGCTCTAGCGAAGCCATGTCCTTTTGACGCTTGCGAGCGTCAAATAGGATCTGCCCCGGGGCTCCCCCACTCTCCTCCCACCGCTGCCGGAGCGACGAGACGAGAGGGAGAGCCCACAGGCAACGGCCTCGCCTTCGGCGGACAAGGAAAACTTGCTCTCCTTCCTTTCGCCTGTGTCGGGGAGACACAAAAAAGCAAGTTACGTATAGCAAACGTGGTTTCTTAACAGTACAAAATCTGCTTCGTTACACGCCGTCGTTTTTCTATTGCTCATGGCAAGTACAGGCCGGCAAGTGAAGCTTCCATGCAGTTCAGAAGAAGGCAACCTGTTGGATTAAGGGTACATGGACTTGTTGCTCCACCAGGATTAGCTCACCTCATCCCACACGGCCCATTAATCCATGACCAACTTGTATTTTCGTTTTCGCACGAATAGGGAGGGTGGACAATTTTTGGATAAACCTCGCAGCTGGCATGGCTATCTCTCCTCACAAAAAAAAGAGAGAGAAGGTGGCATGGCTATCTCTCCTCACAAAAAAAAAGAGAGAAGGTGGCATGGCTATCCTCTGTTCATCTCTAGTGTCCGGGCAGAGTTAACAGGCATACAAGCATACCCCACCATCTTTTCTAGAGAGAAAAAAACATAAAACACCACCTTTGCTTATTTGCCATCCAAGATTACCTCATTAAAACACTCATCACTCTTTTTTTTAGAAGATGAAACTCATCACTGGGGCACCAGATTTTGTTGCCTGCAACTGCAAAGCCTACGAGCGATAAACGGAAATCTGGCACCTGATTCTTATCCTGTGAAAAGGACTGACGCCTCCATGGCCAACTTGTTACGTGTGGGCGCCGTTGTTACAGAAAAAGCTGGCTCATTTTGGCCCGCCGGTCGGCCTCAGGTACGGGCACAGGCGCGGTCTTTTTCTGCGGCCTTGTCGAAAATGAAGGCTCGAAGAAGACGGCCCCGCTCGCACCAGCACGAAACTTCTTTTATTTCGCTGAGGAAATCAGAGCAGTAATCTGTCTGTCTGTCGCTGCCTTGCGGCCCACACTCTCGCCCGAGCAGATAGATGGGCTGCACCAGGCCCGTGGTTCAGATTCAAGCCCGAGAATTTCGGCCCCCCAAAAAACAAAGCAAGCCCGAGAATTTCGCTGTCCTCTCCACCACGGCCATGGATCATTTTTTTATCCTAAGATAAGAAAGAGCCCCACGTCCATGGAGCTTCTCCGACGAGATCGTTCAGCGCGAAAAACACCGGCCTTGACGCCGGCGGCAAGCAGTAAAAACCTCCGGCAAGTGCAGTGCAGGCCTCCATTACGAAAAGAAAAAGCCGAGCGTGCTCACTCACAGCGGGCCCGTGCCGCTCCTCACCGTCGCCGTCCGGAAGAGGCCGTTTCCTCATGCCGCACACGGCCGGAGCAGGAGCGGGCCGGGGTGCGCCCGGCACTCGTCACGTCGCGTCGTTTTGCGCTCTGCGCCGCACGTTATAGCCCTGGCAGCAGTACGCGTACCCGCCGCAGGGAGGCCACTCCGTCGTGGCGGCCCGCCCGTAGCTAGCCCGTACCGGAAACGCAGCCCACGCCTCCGCCCTCCGCGTCGCTGTCGGTGCGGCGAGCGTCTCACTGCCTCATGCCGGTCACAATGGGCAAGAACATAGTCTACTAACTTACACACTTTTTTAGACTATGTTACTATCTTCACAGTGGGTAGGAACATCTATATAGTGTCATGCAACAATGTATTTATTAGGTTATAGACTCATTGTTTTTTGAAATGTGTGATGTTCCGGTAATTTAGCTAGTTACCACAAGCACCTCTCTCTTCATTAAATATGTGACACATAAACAAAGTTGTATTAAAGTGTGTGATGTTACTCCTAAGTTCCTCTCCATTATGACCAGCCTCACGATGACGACGGCGACGGAAGTACAATCAATCAATTAAGCTCGCCGTGGGGCCCCGCCTGTCACCGGTCCGATCAGTCAATGCGCGCTTTGACCTGCCCCAGTGCCACAGACGCTCCTCGGGAATTGGGGCCTCGTGAACGCCCAGCATGGCTGCGTGGAGCAGCGGTACGTACGGTCCTCTTGTCTTCGGGCGGATTAACTAAACCGAGCAACGTGCTCCGATCAAGACGAGCCGGGGTTGGTTTTCCATGGCCGGCCGGACAAAAAGTCCCCGCTTTCGACCCGGCTCACGTGCCCCCACCCCTCGTTCCTCTCCAAGCACTAGCACTAGCAGCGCACTCCACCTCCGTTCTGCATGCCTCTCGTAGGCCTCAATAATCTTAATCTATCATAAACCCCGTGACCCTGCCGTAACAGCAGCGTTATGCTACTACCAAACCAAATCACTCTACGGGTTAGCACTGTTGTAGCAGTAGGAGTAGCACGACCAGCCTGACGCCAACTCGTCCGTGGTTCGGTTCCTGCTGCCCGGCCCAGATCTGGATCGCATTATGCAAGCGGCTAAGCCAGTCTTGTGCACAGGCACGGAGCTTGCAGAAGCCGCAATGGCCCGGCGTGATGATGAGATGCGACTGCGCAGGCGATCCCGACTCTAGCGACGATCCGGAAACTGAACGTTATCTCCGTCCCCCATGTGTTGATTCCTTCTCCGCCATGAGTGATTAGCGTGCCATGCATGTGCCTGCCTCTGCCCTGCCTCCTTTCAGATCGCCACCCCATCGATTAGGTAAGCTACTACTAGCCCAGACGGGAAAGCACGGCGAGAGAGAGGGAGAGCTACTTGTTGTTACGAGTGCGTGCTCTAGTCTCCAGTAAATGGTGCAGAATCTAGAACAGTGCCAGCCCTTGGATTTACTGAGAATAGGCTCCAGTGGAGGGGTGTGGCCGTGGCGTCCTCGATGCGCTCCAGCGACCCACGTGATCCGATTTAGCGGGCCGGAGTTCTCGTAGTTGGATCGAGATGCGTGGTCATGTGTGCGCGCGTGCCGTGCGCGGGCGAGGGAGGCAAAGCGCGGGAGCTCAGAATTTTTAGGGGTTCAGTTCAGTGGCGCGGAATCTTTGACCATCAATGCCGTGCCCTTGCCCCTGCACGACGAGGGTTTAACTTACTGTATTATTTCTCTTAATTGAGCAAGCGGTTCTTATCTAAAACAGGACCAACGCACCGTACTGCAGCGGGCGCCGGATGTAATCGTGCTAGTAAAATCTTTTGAGCAAACATGGCCATGATGGAGGAGCATCGGGTAATTATCACGCCAGATTCGCCACGGAGCACAGAATTAACGCGTGTACTGCGGGGGCTGCAGAGCGAGTAAATATTACTGTCACCGTCGCGCACAGAAATGGGAGCGAGACGCAACGCAATGATGTTACTGCCGCTGCGCTGAAACTTACCTACCCACTACCCACCCCGTGCCCTCTCCTCTCTGTCGTTCCACGGTGAAACGAAACGCGTTCTGTCAATTTACTTACCGCAGCGGTAACAGATCGCCGGCCCGTCTCCATCTCTCTCTCTCCCTCGGCGACCCATACACGGGCGATCGGATCGGCACTGCTCCTCCGCGATTCCATGGCCCCTCCCCGAGCCCTCGCCTCCGGCAGCCCCGAGACATCTTTCCGGTGATGTGAGCGAAGAGCAAGCGTCTTTTCGCTCACCCTGCTGTACCGAATGAGCAGTGCGTTGCATCTGCTTTAACCCGTCGCCACTGCCAGTGTCAGTAGCCTGCTCATGCTCATGCTCATGCTCAATAATAAACGTTCCTCGTCGCAGCTCCTCCACGTGCCCGTGCCCGCCGTGCCACGCTCGCGTCGCGCGCGCGCGCAGCTCGGTGTTCAGTACACTAGCTAGCTAGCTCACGCGCCCACGCCACCTTTGCTCCCTCCCCCGCGCTTGTTTCGTGGCTCCTCTTTCTTTCCGGCGGGCGGGGCACGGAGTTGGCGGCGTCGGGGGCGGGCAATGCCGTCGCGGGCGAGGGCGTAGGGCAGGATGGGGTGCCGGAGCTCGCGGCTGGACGCGGCGGACGTGTCCCCCGTGGCCGCGCTCTGCCGGGAGCGCCGCGACCTGATGCTCGCGGCGGGGGACCGCCGGGCCGCGCTCGCGGCCGCGCACGCCGCCTACTTCCGCGCGCTCCCGCGGGTGGCCGACGCGCTCGCGCGGTTCGCGCACGAGCACCACGCCGCCTCGCCGCCCGGGTCGCCCGTGCTCACGCTGCCCCCCTCCGACCACGACGAGCCCAAGAAGCCCAGCGCCTCCAGCTCCACCCCGCACACCGACTCCGGCCACTCCCACCTCCACTTCCACTCCGACGCCTCCGACTCTGATCCCGACTCCGCCGACGACTGCGCCTGCGATGACCCCGGCCACGGGCACGGCGCCCGCGGCAAGATCCCGCCGCCGACTGGAGTGCCCCAGCAGCGTCACATCCCAGAGCCTGCAGCGGCCAGGCCGGCCATGCCATGGCAGGGCAGGCCCGCCATGCCCTGGGATGGCAGGCCCGAGATGCCGTGGGGCGGCATGCCCCAAATGCCGTGGGACGGCAGGCCCGAGATGCCATGGGCGCAGGCCTCCTACGACGCCTACCCTTCTTCGTTCCCAATCCCAGATGTCGCAATTCCCAATGCCTACTACATGAAGGCCAGTTCGGCGGCGGCGAACACGGTGTACCAAGAACCATACGGCTACAGCAACTTCGCCACCAATGTGCCTTCCTACATGGGGTACGAGTACGGGTACAACAACCCAATGTACGGCGTGCCGGAGGGGGGCCAGCCGGTGGAGCATCGTGGCCGGGAGGCGGCGGCTCCGGCGCCGCCGCCGCCGCCGCCGATGCCGATGCCGGAAGCGTCGCCGTGGGACTTCTTCAACCCGTTCGACTCCTACAACCAGGACCTTCCACACTACAACCAAAAGGGGTTTGCTCCGGACGGGTCGTTCTCCAGCAGCCCCAACTCCAGCGAGGTGAGGGAGCGGGAGGGGATCCCGGAGCTGGAGGAGGAGACGGAACACGAGTCGTCGATGAGGGAGTCGCTCAAGGCGAGGAAGGCGGTGGAGAGCACGGCGTCGAACCGGATCGACAATGCGGATGTCAGTGCCAAGGTGAAGGTGTCAATGGAGCACACCGAGTGCGAGATTGACAGCGTCCTCAGTGCTTCGGTTCTCGAGTCAGGGGAGGGGAGCGTGTGTAGCTGTGACTGTGACAATGCCAATGCTGGAGGAGGAGCGGCAGCGCCGGTTGGCGATGATCCGGCAAAGGTGAAGAGGGTAAGCTCAGAGGAGCACTCATCCATGGTGGTCGGTGAGAATCCGCCGCTGCCGAGCTTTGGGACGAGGGATGTTGCAGAGGTTGTGGAGGAGATAAAGGAGCAATTCAACTCTGCCGTCGCCTGTGGAGATGATGTTGCCAGGATCCTTGAGGTCGGGAGCATTCGGTACAGACCGCGGAGTAGAATCTTGAAATGTGAGTATACCCGCTTCTCTTTTCAATTGATTGTACATACATGTTCAATTGCTGTGACACTGAAAGTGTACTCTGAATTCCTAACAGCATCAGATTCTTATGCAAACTCAAGCCAACTTAGCTAATATGCTCCTGTATTAACTTAGCACTAATTTTTTTTCCTAAGGTTCATATATGAGAATTTTTTTTTCCAAAAAGGAGATTAAACCTCCGGCCTCTGCATCATTATGATGCACATAGCATTTTCTAGTAATTATTAATCGGAGTACATAACATAATGTATGAGATATGGTATTGTGTATCTTTCTTCTGATCATATTGATCTGTCCACAGAAAGAAATTCTTCCTCACCTTGCCTGCTCTTTTTCAATCATACTATGTCTTAATAGGTTAACTAACTTGGCCATTACCTTGACGCAGTGATAGTTTCACGGATGATAGGAACCTTTGCCTTGTTGTTCTCTGAACCTTCAGTGAAGAACGCGGAACAATCAGCAATTGGTTCATCCAGCAGAACTCAGAATTCAAGTAAAAGAATCGATGGTACCAGCGGTGTTGAAATTAATACCCTGTCTTCTATAATGGACAGATTGTATGTGTGGGAGAAAAGACTTCATAAGGAGATCATGGTATGCTACTCTTCATCATAAAAAGTGTGCCTTTATTCCTGCTGTCATGATTCCTATAATGATCAACTCTCAGAAGTTCAAAGCCTGATAGTGCTCTCAAACTCTACGTAATATTCTCCATCTGTCGAGCTCGTATGCTCTGAAATGCATTGGTTGACTCATATGCACAAAATTGAGCCTCATAGTGGTGTTAAATTAATTTTATCTTTATCTATGAAGTGGTGCTTTTCATTTTTCATGCGTTTTTTTGCAAGTATCTCATTAGCATTTTTCCTTGAATTTTGTTAGGAGGAAGAAAAGTTGAGGATTACATATGACAAAGAATGGAAGCGCCTTAAAGAGTTGGATGAGAGTGGTGCAGAACCGTATAAAATTGATTCCACACGTGCCTCTATAAGGACACTGCTCACCAGAATCAATATTGCAATGAGATCAGCCAAAGTTATTTCTAGGAGAATCCACATACTACGGGATGATGAGCTACATCCACACCTCGTTAAGCTCATTCAGGGGTATGTGAAGTCTAGTTCAACTTTTTTATCCTATTGAGTTGATCTTGAAATGGTTGAAATTCCAAGCATTTATTATTTCTGTGAAATTGTTAGGATGACATTCACTACTTTTTTTATTTTTGCAGTCATAAGGAACATTGTTGCCCTTGTTTAAACCATGCTACAATGTGTTGATATCATGTCCAATATTTGAATTATTAGCACTGGATGTTGCAACAGTTTGAATACAGTTTTTTTTTCATGAGAACCATCGCAACATTACCTATGATCAGCTACTTTTAGGATGTGTTTATAATCACAGTTTAATTGGATAAATTTCTGATTGCGCCACTAAATTAAGCTTCAGTTAGGACATCCTAAAGTTTGGTTATCCTGTTTTGTATTGAGCAGGGCACTTGTCATGTAAACAGATATGGCCTTGGCCTCTTATGTGACTTGCTTTAATAAAACAAAAGATTCCCTGGCACATAGCTATTGTCTCAAACAGTATTTTTTGCTCATTTATATCTTGCAAAGATTCTTGATCTCCTACTATATTGCAAGATAAGATTTTTCAGCGGACTGACCATAAACTGTTGTCATTATGGTGCAGGCATGTTAGAATGTGGAAATTCATTCTTGAGTGCCACAGGAAGCAATTTCATTCCATACTTGAAACTAAATCTCATATTCTTATCCCCAAGAATGGACCTGAAAGAGAAACATCCAAGGTTACACTAGAACTAGAAATGGAACTTCTGAACTGGTGTTCCTGTTTCAGAAATTGGATCATATCACAAAAGGCGTATATCGAAACCCTCAATGGCTGGTTACTCAAATGGCTTCCTCAGGAAAAGGAGGAAACATCCGACGGCATCGCGCCGTTCTCTCCTGGTAGACTTGGAGCCCCTGGTGTGTTCATCACAGCAAATGATTGGTGTCAGACCATGAAAAGGATACCAGAAGGCGCTGTCGTGGATGCGATGGAGGCTTTTGCTGTTAATGTGCACATATTATGGGAGCGACAGGACGAAGCGCAGCAGCAGAAGATGAAAGCCGACTATTTATCTAGAGACTTCTCAAAGAGGCTCAAATCTCACCAAAAGGATCAAGCCTTGCCTGGGCATCCTAAAGCTGGTAAGGCGGTTTTACCCGACGGCGACAATGGCAGGGCGGTCAATAGCCGCATGGTAGCTCTGGATGCATTGCACACAAGATTGGATGAGCAGAGAGCTAGGCATGAGGAGACTGTGAGAGAAATCCAAGAGTCAAGTGCAACTGACCTGAAAGCAGGCCTGGCTCCAATATTTGAAGCGTTGGAGTCTTTTACTCAAGAGACACTGAAAGGTTATGAGAATGTAAGGGTTCCTGACAGTGGTATAGCCTGATTTCAAGGTCTTCGCCCTTTGCTTCTGAATGATGGTCTGTACAATGAGAAGAGATGATCTCAGGAGTCAATGGTAATAAGATATGCCAATCACAATACCATTGTACCGAACTACGTAATCCAGAAATGATTGCAGATGATTCTGAACAAACACTGGGGCAGTTTCCTCATTAGCTATTGCTGCTTCTACCAAATGATCTGCCAGGAGCCAGGAGTGAATTTGGTTGGAGCGCCTCAAAGGAGGGCCAGGAAATTTTGTAGCCATTTCAGCTTTGTGTACATATATTAGTTCAGTTAGTGGTTATGCAGAATAGATTATTGTTTCTGTAGAATTTGACCTGTACATTGTAACAGCTGTATTTATGTGCTGGTCTCCACTAAAAAAATGCGCTACTGAATGCAGATGTTCTCCGCCTTCTGCTCTGTGGTGTTGTCTCCTTGGAGTTTGATGTTTCAGTGAAGTTGACTAAAAAATTGTCTCCCTTAGAGCAAGAAGAAGCGATTGTTGAGGGAGAAGAGAATTTTCTCAAATACATCACTGTTTTTTATAAAAACCTTATTTGGACAGGCTGATGGATCTTCTATTTCCTTTAACATCCAAGAGGCTCAGAAAATATTTACATGTTTAAATTTCTTTATTTTAACTAAAAATGTAATAAAATGTTCCCTTAGTTTAATAAAAATATTTATTGCCAGTAAAAAAATGTAAAATTTGTATTTGGGAAATGTTACCATGTATTCAAAAAGTGTTCAAAACATGTATTTTTTTAAATATACATGATGTGTTTGAAAAATGTCTGGCATGTATCAGAAAAATGTTTCACGTGTGCTCTAAAAATGTACATTGTATACTAAGAATAAAGTAGATATGTGTTGGCAAAAAAGGAACTGATAAAGAAACAAAAGAAAAGCAAAAAAACCTGAAGAAAACCAAGAAGCAAACAAGGAAAACGAAAGTTCAACTAAGAAAAAAAAAGAAAAACCAAAAATCCAATGAGAAAACAAAGAAAATCAAAGTAAAATGAAGAAAAAAGGAAAAATAAATAAATAAAAGAAACCAAAAAACCCAAATAAAACCAGACCAGGGCGAACCTACAACGAGCTAGCAAACTGCACTACAGCCTGTTTGGTAAACATTTGGGCAAGGAATGAGAGTTTGCTCAAGGGTGTTTATGAAGGGATTAGGTATGGGAAGTAGATTTTTACTCCCATTTCCTTGTTTGGCATATGATGTGAATTGACGTGGGATAGAATTCTGCTCACGAATTAACAGGATACCCCCGAGAAGAAATCGGTGGGAATTGGTTTTCTCAACTCCCAGTCCCCTTCCCACTTAAACTCCCATTCCCTCTAATCAAACAGTGCATTTTTAATCTCCTTACCCCTCAACTCCCATTCCTCGTCTCTAATTCCCCTGAACCAAACACACTGTAATGGGATTGTGTTCTTTTCGAAAACTATTTTGGCTATCTTAGGCAGCATAATGACATAAATAAAAATGATCTTTTTGGTTATCTCAACGTGAATATCGGCGATGGAGAAGCACGTCTCAACGCTGCAGCAGCCACCGAATGTATGAACAGCCTTGAATGATATCGTTGCAGTCCATGGTGGACTGAAAACAATACCTCATGACCATCTTGGCCTGAGCCAGAGGATCACGGACGAAGCACTCAATTTTTTTATTTTTATTTTTTACGGAAAAACTTCTAATCTATTTATCTTCAATCATGATAGTAAAACAAACACTAGAAATAAAAAATACCTCCAGATTCATAGATCACCTAGCGACAACTACAAGTATCGAAGTGAGCCGAAGGCGTGCCGCCGTCATCGCCGGAGCCGGGCACAACTAGTTGTAGTAGACAGTCGGGAAGTCGTCGTGCTAAGGCCTCATAGGACCAGCACCCCAGAACAACAACCGCCGCCGATGAAAAATAACGTAGATCGTAAGGATCCAAACCAAAGACACACGAACGTAGACGAATAACGACGAGATCCGAGCAAATCCATCAAAGATAGATCTGCCGGAGACACACCTCCACACGCCCACCAACGATGCTAGACGTACCGCCGGAACGGGGCTAGGCGGGGAGACCTTTATTCCATCTTCAGGAAACCACCACCGTCTCGCCTTCCTAAATAGGACACAAACCCTAGCAAAATTAAAAAAACGACTAAAAACAAAGCCCTTCCGTCGACCCTTGTTAGGATCCACCGCGTCTCCATGGCCGTAGGGCCACTGAAGACGAGGCGGACCTGCATCGGCGTCGACAAGAAACACAAACCCTAACTTTCTTTCTTAGGAAAGGAGGAGAAGGCGGAGACCTGGCTTTAGGTACGTGCGATGGTGGCGATGATTAGTGCAGATGAACGCACATACTCCCTCCGTTCCAAAATAGATAAATCAACTTTGTATTAACTTTAGTATAAATTTAATACAAAGTTGGGTTATCTATTTTGAAACGGAGGAAGTATGAGGAAGCACTCAATTTCACGGAGCTAGCTTCTCAACCCATTGTTCCAGCTGGTTCAATTCTTCCAGTTGCATGCTTTATGATACAGTCTGCAAAATACATACATATGTTGTCAATCTGTGCCACTGCCTATTCACGTGCAGCATGTCCCCGTTCGGAGTACTTCTTTTTGCACCAATTAAAACACCATTGTTGTTTTGTAGTGCATCACAGAGGAGGCCAAGTTAATGTGATATTCTTTTCTAGAAAAGGAGGAGCTCCTTTGGCCTTTGCATCTGGACGATGCATGCAGCCATTTTATTAATTATTCACATAAGACTTTATAAAGTCATACAACAGTAAGACTAAAGCCATCGTCTAGGCAACATCTATCGCTACTCCTATCCAGTTGATATAAGGATGCTGTTAGTCTGGGTATGAGGCCGTCGCAGCCACCTGCCATCAATCCATCTTGAGTGATGTATTGCTGCATCTATCTTGCCCGGTCTAGTTGCCGTCGACGCCACCATGACACCAGACAATGCCACCATCCTGCGTTCGTCCATCGTCACACGCCCACCGACGATTCCCCGCTACTCCATGCCACCGAGATCCGCCGTCGTCGACGCGAGAGAAGGCACGCCAGACCACCTCACGCCTCTTCCATCCGGCGCCGCTCCACAAACGATGCCCCCAATAGGGAACATGACACCGCAGCGTCGCCATCGTTCGATCCGGTGATCTTAGGATTTCTTCTAGAGCGGCACGAGTAGGTTAACGACAGTTGCTTGACGATGTCTTCATCAAGTTAATGTGGTATTGACAATGTCCAACATCAATGCTGATGAGTTTCCGGGATAGACTGTGGTAAATGTATTTTGAATTTTGCACCGAGGTTCGACAGGTTGCAGTCGACATTCTGACCACCTACAAAGGGCCTTACTCTAAGCAAGTCTATACTACCATGCTGGTATGTTCATGCCTTACCTAATATCCGGTGTTCATGCTTCAGTCAACCAACTGTAAAATGATGCTTTGAAGGGTATGCAAAGGGAGGCAATCCAGCATCTAAGTTGCTGGATCAAGAAGTTGATAGCATTGGGGACGAACTTCAGGTTTCTAAAGATATCCGGTGTTGGATTATGGATGGGATTAGGCCCATATAAGACAATAATCCTTGGTTAATCTCTAAGGCCCATGCATGTGTACGACAAGTGGTGGGAAGTGTGGGAAGTTTAGTAACATACTGCTACAGTAAGAAGAGTGAGACCTCTTTATAAGGGCTGCTCCATCAATTGTTATTGGGAGCATGGAAATAGGAGTTGTACACGCGCGCTCCTCCTCCGCCGCTGCCCGCCTCGCCTCGTCATGACGCGCGCGCGCCGCGGGTTGCGGGTTGCGGGAATGAGCCGAGGCAAAGCTTATTTTTTCCGCTCAGGAATGGTTAATTAATTAACGAGTCGCTTGTGGAAGCATCGCTGTCCGAGACATTAGACCGTGGGCTGTTCGCGGACTCGGTCATGGGTCTGGCCCAGGCCCATCTATCTGACGGCCTATATAAGAAGGTGCTGGCCAGTGGAGTGAATGCGAACTCAGTTCACTCACTCCCTCTCGTACAACCCTAGCCATCATCTACTGTTTCTCTCTCTGTGCTGCTTCCGGCGATCCCATCCCGACGACCGCGTGCATGGTTGGTCGGGAGAGTAGGTGCCTCCGGAACCCTGTCGTTCGAGATCCTGCCCGGGAGAACGGCAATAAGATTTTTGGGGAGCGTCTCGACGCGACTGCTCCCGATCCATTCCCGTCTTCGTCTGCCTCTGCTTCCACTACTTCCTCTACATCGACTCCATGGCTGACGACGAAGTCGCCAAGAAGAAGGCCTTGGCTGATGCCGAGGCTGCTACTGCCGCCGCCGCGCTAGCCTGGCCAATCAGAGGGTATGACTCGTTCATCCCCTATTTGCTCGTTCATGTGCTGACCATATATATGCTGTTCATAGATGTTTCGTTTCTATGTACTGTACGTGCTCACATGCTTAGGTATCGGTATGAGATGCATACCGTATTTGCCATACTTACTGTTTACTCGTGGATTAGATTAGTCGAAAAAGTGCTAATATTTCCAACAATCCAAAAACCTTATTTTAGGCACTTTTTGACTCATGGCTTCACCGCTACTCTTAAACCGGAAAAGTTTACTGCAACACATTTTAAGCGTTGGCAGACGAGGACCACCTTGTGGCTCACAACAATGAACGTGTTCTGAGTTGGTGGTGTGGCTCCCACAGTAACGATTGCTCCTGAACAGAAGAACGCGTTTAGGGAGGCAACCACCATCTTTGTGGGAGCCGTTCTTACTGTGATCGGAGACAAGCTTGTGGACGCACATCTCCATATGCGCGTTGCCAATAATTTGTGAGATGCGCTCAAGGCTAAGTTCGCACAACCAATGCTGGAAGCGAGTTGTATGCTATGGAGCAGTTCCATGATTACAAAATGGTTGATAACCGTTCTGTATTGGACCAGGCCCATGAGATACAATGCATCGCTAAAGAGCTGGAGCTCCTGAAGTGTGAGTTACCGGACAAGTTTGTCGCGGGTTGCATTATTGCAAAACTCCCTCCTGGATGGAGGAACTTTGCTACTTCTCTCAAGCACTTGAGACATGAATTCTCTGTTGACTATGTCATCGGTCATCTAAGTGTTGAGCAAAACTCGAGAGCAAAGGACTCACACGTGAAAGGGGCAGAGGGTTCTTCTAGCGCCAATGTGGTGTAGAAGAACTTCCACAAGTTCAAGGGAAAGAACTCTGTCCAGCAGAATACTACCTTCAAGAAGAAGGGTAAGAAGAAAGATAAGAAGAGATATGGCTGCTTAACTTGTGGTTCAGATGAAAATTGGGCAAACAAGTGTCCAAACAAGTATAAGAAGCCAGGACATGATGCCAAGTCTATCAATATGACTCTGAGGAACAATGATGCGGCATCAGGGTATGGTAATATGTTTACCGTACTTTCAGTTTGTCAGTCCACTACAGGAATCAGCTACTTTGCCGTCCGCCACGGCGGACGGCAAAGGCATGAATGGCGGACGGCAAAAGGCTCCGGCAAAGTAGGCTTCGGTAAACAGCTACTTTGCCGTCTGCTACTGATGGCAAAGTCTTTGCCGTCCGCCGCAGACGGCAAAGAGAGCGCGGCAGACGGCAAAGATGGCGGACGGCAATAATTGCGCTGTCAGTCCGTTAAGTGGCTAACGGCAGGCCTTTGCCGTTCGCCGCTGACGGCAAACTTTCTAATGTCTTTGCCGTCCGCCGTATGATGTCATCTACACGTCACTACATGGCAGGTTCTTTGCCATCTGCCACTGATGGCAAAGTCTTTGCCGTCTGCCACTGTAGGCAAACTGACCAAACGGGTCAGCTCCCAGGAAGCACAGCTGGATGCCACGTGCCTTCTTTGCCGTCCGCGGCAGACGGCAAAGAGCCCTTTGCCGTCGGTGGCAGACGGCAAAGAGCCTGCATATTGGCTCTTCTATCTGTTTTTTATTAAATCCAACAATTTTCATCACAAAATATATATGACATATATAGATATATTTCAAAAGGCCATTACAGAGCAAACATATAAGATATCCAACACATAACTTCATCGTTCAACATAGACGCATCCAACCATATATATTACAATAGTTTCATCCAACGATACATGCATAGTTCAACGATACAAAAGAAACAGAGAAAGGGATAAGGAGCACTCCATCTATGCAAGCTTTCGTCAAGTGAATGAACTCTGCAAAATGAAAAATAAGAAAGTTAGAACAAGAAGAGTAGAACAAGAAGAAGAGTAGAACAAGAAGAAGAGTAGAACAAGCAAAAGACTAGAACAAGAAGAGTAGAATAAGAAGAAGACTAGAACAAGAAGAGTATGTCATTTATGAGCTAACTTACGTGAAATGGATCATATATGAGCTAACTAAGTTGAAATGGGTCGTTTATGAGCTAGCTAAGGTGAAATGGATCATTTATGAGCTAACTTAGTTGAAATGGATCATATATGAGCTAACTAAGTTGAAATGGGTCATTTATGAGCTAGCTAAGGTGAAATGGATCATTTATGAGCTAACTTAGTTGAAATGGGTCGTTTATGAGCTAACTAAGGTCAAATGGATCGTTTTTCAGGTAACTGAGGTGAAATGGATCTTTTTTAGCTAACTTAGATGAAATGGATCATTTATGAGCTAACTTAGTTGAAATGGATCGTTTTTGAGCTAACTTAGGTGAAATGGATCATTTATGAGCTAATCTAGTTGAAATGGATCTTTTTGAGCTAACTTAGGTGAAATGGATCATTTATAAGCTAATTTAGGTGAAATGGATCGTTTTTTAGGTAACCTAGGTGAAATGGATCGTTTATGAGCTAAATTAGTTGAAATGGATCGTTTATGAGATAACCTAGGTAAGATTGGTCATTTTGGAGTTAACCTAGGTGAAATGGGTCATTTTAAAGCTAACGTAGGTAAAATGGATCATTTAGGAGCTAATCTAGGTAAAATGGGTCATTTTTGAGCTAACTTGGATGAACTGGATCATTTATAATCTAACCTAGGTAAAATGGGTCATTTTAGAGCTAACTTAGGTAAAATGGATCGTCTATAAGCTAACTAAGCTAATTATGCAATTTTTGACATAAGTAAGCTAAGTACAGATCGTTTTAGAGCTAACTTAGGTAAAATGGATGGTTTTGGAGGTCAGTAAGCTTATTAAGTCATTTTGGAGGTGAAGAAGCTAAGTCTAGGTCATTATGGTAAGCATTGGAGGAAATAAAGCTAAGTCTAGGTCTTTATGCATGTGTTAAGCAAAACACTAGATAAACTTACCAAGATGTAGGAGGTGTAGGAGCGGGGTGGCTCGTGTCGGTAGCTGGAGAAGGATCGTGCGATGCTTGTCTGGAGTTACGCTGCACCAAAGATCATTTCCAATGTCTTGTTAGCATGATGACACTCAAATGTTAAGACTAGCAAGTAATGTCCATTCGATAAAACTCACCGTGGTCCCAGGAGCAATCACTGGCATCGGCGGAGCGGTCTGACCTGTCTTCTCGCACACAGACTGCACATTTGGTTTTGACGACTCAGTCATACTAGTTAGTAATGAGACAAACACTACATGAATGTTTTGGCTAATCTGCAAAAGAAACTTACCACAAGGAGCTCGTACATGGCCCTTGCCTGCATGTCATTCCGTGCCCTCTCCTCCTCCATCATCTTTGTCGTCCTCTCCTCCAACTCCCGCTGCCTCTCCGCCGCCTCCGCCAGAAGTTTCTCCGTTCTATCTCTCTCACTCTGTATAGCAGCCTGCAACACCACTCACATGACCATTTGTAATCATTGATGGAAGCGCACACAATGTAATGGAGAAAGATAACTGAGTACGTATCACTAACCTTGATGGCGAGTTGCACTGGCCGTTCACGAGGCCTTATCTCAGGAGCGGAGCTCGACTGGCGCGCCTTGATCTCCGGGAGAGTGCTAGGACAACGGATAAGTCCATCTCCAATGGCTATGGAGCCATGGGACCTCCCGCCACCAGATATCATCAACAGCTCTGGATCAATGGGACCCTGGCTCGGGTTAAAGTCCTCCCCTTTCCTCGCCTTCCCCTATCTCTATATCTCACGAGCTTGTTGTGGGAGGAGATGTTGGTGAAGTTGTTTGCATCATCGAGGTCAGACTGAGAGAAAGCCTTGACTTTCTTGAAAGAGGCAGTGTGGGCCATGGCATACAGGTCGTACACCTCTGGCACCTTATCCGCCTTATTGTAGCGTGCTTGAAAGAGAGAAACAATGAAAATTAGTAATTAAAGGGCTCAAGCTAGCATGATGAATGAATTGCATGAATCATGAAGCAAACCACATACCCAGTTGCGCCCGAACTGATATAAGTTGGAGCTGCCTTGATGGTGTGGCACACCTTCCATTTGGGCACGTTTGTCCTTGGCCTCGTTGTGGAGGGCTAGCCATCGTTCTGAGCACCACTCATCGACCAACACCTCCCAACAATCCATCCGATCCGCACACCATCTCGGAGGCGCCTAAGTTAGCAAATAGAAACTTGAGCGCTACGGCTAAGAATTACTAAATGAAGGAACTTAAGTAGAGAAGGCCTTAAGAATTACCTTCATGTACTGCTCCTTACTCAGGAACTTATCGCGGCACGCCGGCTTGGTCTTCTTGATACCACGCAAGGCGTAGTAGTCTCGAACAGCCTGCACCCGAGCCTCGTGCCGTAAGTTCTGGAGTAGGCGCTTGAAGACGTTCTCGATAACATGTGTCGCGTCCTCCTCGTATCCCTCCTCACACCTGTAGAATGTCTGCAATCAAATGAGACAATATTGATTAGTACAATTAATAACTAGCTAGTTGAAGATTTTTAAATGTGTAAAGGAGAAATTACCCAGAACTTTCTGATCACCATGTCTGCCCTCGTGTTGCACACGACACCGTCGATAATCTCATCCGGTGGGGCCGGGGCAGCCACGTAGTGCTCCCAGCTCAATCCAAGCTCTGGAAGCCGACCCTCACCAGGCAACGTGACAAACCCTGGGAAGTTTTGCCGGCAAAGAACTCCAAGGACGGAGTTGGGCCGGCGGACACTATGATGGTGGTCCCAACCCCCTGCAGCATGACAAGGCCAACGCATTAGTTATTTGAAAAAACGTGAATGCACAAGGTACAAAAATATTAAATGCACTTACGTACCTCTCCCCATCAGGGAAAATCAACCACCTCTGCTCGCGGGTCACCGGCACGGACGGGAGCTGTGTAGCACCACGCTGGTAGACGGTGCCCCCCTCCTCCTCAAGATCAGTCGGCTCCCCGCCATCATCAGCACGGCCACTCGGCTCCTCGGGCTGATCCGGCCAGGTACCCCATCCGGACGTGTGCTCCTCTGGGGTCACGTGGGCCGAACTCTCGTGGGCCGAAGGCCAGTCGACCCGAGGCTCGTGGGCCCAAGACCCGTGGACCGAAGGCTCGTGGACCGGAGTCCGTGTAGCCTCCTCCTCGGACGAGTCCACCCTAGCAGTCATGTGCTCGGGTGAAACGGCTGGGGGTGGCGGTGAGGAAGGCGCCGTAGCAGTCACCCTACCTCCTCTCCCACGACCACGTGCCCCACCTCCTCTCTTCCTACCTCGTCCCCTACTGGGCACCGCGGTCGACGAAGAAGGGCCCAGCGGTGTGGCCATACTGTCCAGCAACGCTCGGCGGAGAGGTGCGTCTGGAATGGAAGACCTCAGACCATGCTCCCGACCAGCGCCCACCATCTTTCAACACCTGCCATGACAAACAGTAAACGAAATTAGTACAACATAAAAAAAGACCGACATGAATAATAATATGTGTATCACTTAAGTGTATCATCATCAAGTACAACATAAAAAAATGTAATACCTGACACTACTAATAATCTTGATCAGTATCATCAATAAATGCATAATCATCATCATCACTATAATCAATGACGGGCTCATAGGGTTCATTGGCATCAACATGTGCAAGGCCACCTTGACGTAATCGGTCAAGCATTGACAGGTCATCCGCAGCAGTAACCTCTTCTTGTTCCGGCTCTTCTTGTTCCTCCTCTGGGGTGATGTCGGATTCATTGTCGCTGTCTACTTCAATGTTTTGGGGTGAAGTATAGCGGTTCTTGAAACGCTTTTTGGAAAGACGTGTCTCTTGGAAGAATTCTCCTTCATATGTGTCTGGGTTAATGTGAGGTTCATAATCCTCTTCCTTTGGGGGAGAAAGTCTAGCACGTGGCGGCACTTCATAAACGACATCCCAACCTTTCAGATTTGGATTAGTTTGGCAGGCCCACGATAGATAGAATACTTGGGTCGCCTGTTGAGCCATAATATAGACATCAGGAACATCTAAATGAGTGCTTTGGTTGATTTCAACTAGCCCTACATGTTCATGAGTCCTTCTAGTCTCCTTCGGCTGAAACCAATAACATTTGAAGACTACGACATTCGGTGGATTTTCACCATAGAGCAGAAGTTCATAAATTGCTTCAACTCACCATTGAAGGCCTTTGCAGATTCCTCCATCTCCTCGTCCGAATCCCGAGCATCATCATAGCCTTGCACCATGTTTTCCATCCCGGTACCATGCTCGTCGGTGCGACGACGATCCACCTCAGCTCGGTCACGTTGGGCAGACTCACCATGAAATGTCCACACCGTATAATCGGGCGTAAAACCACTCTTCTGCAGGTGTTTGCCCATTTCAGCCTCTGTCTTCTTTTCCCAATTGCCGCACCGGAAACAGGGGCACCAGGTTTTCTTTTGGCCATTTGCAAATGCGGCTTGCACAAACCCCTTAGTCTTTGTGAACCATTCAGCGCTCCATTTGTTCTGACCAGTGTGACCGGTATACATCCAAGCACGGTCACTCATCTTGACTTTCAGAGCTACTGGACACACAACAATTATATATGTAATTCACCATGTATATATTCATCAGTTGATCTACTTTGTCAATTTTATTACGTCCATGCAACCTACACTCTAATAGGTAATGATAGGTCCTAATCCCACCCGTGTATGTGTAGATTGGGTTTATTTTCCCATGCTATGCTCCGGATCCGACGCAAAATTTCGGCAGCACCTCCCCGTTGTTCTCCTGATACACGTCTCTGCAATAAACAGAGAGGATGTGTACCCGGAGAACAACAGGGGAGGCACTGACGAAATATATGCGTCGGATCCGGAGCAAAGCATATGGAAAAACGAACCCAATCTACACATACTCGGGCTGTCCATGGATAGCGTTGGACAATTCGAAAGAATCAAGGTTATAAATATGCAAATGCATGCATATTTATAACTATGACGCTTTCGAACGGGAGACACATATTGGTTACGCATACTGATGATTCAAGACACATACATAGCTAGCTATCAAGTTTCATCGGAATAGATCAAATAATTAATGGGGGAGGAGGACTTGTCATTTGTGCTCACCCACGAACGAAGGGGCAGAGCTCGTCAAACGCACGGCGAGGTCGTCGAACACCAAACCTCGCAGCGATGAAACAACTGTACATTTAAAACTACACGATCAACACAATTATATATGATGTTTTTCATAACAAAATCGAAAAATATATGACCTAACTAATAATTCACAAATATATGATCCCGTCGGCCTCTGGAAGGCCAAAGAACACCTTTTCGGGAGGTGTCGGTGGTCGGGGTGTCCTGTCGGTGTCGGGGTGCCGTGTCGGGGTCTCGGGGTCGGGGTGTCGGGTCGGGGTGCCGGGTCGGGGTCGGGGTGCCGTGTCGGTGTCGGGGTCGGGGTGTCGGGTCCGGCTCGGGGTCGGGGTGTCGGGGTCGGGGTCGGGGTCTCGGGGTCGGGGTGCCGTGTCAGTGTCGGGGTCGGGGTGTCGGGTCAGGCCCGGGGTCGGGGTTTCGGGGTCGGGGTGTCGGGTTGGGTGCCGGGTCGGGGTCGGGGTCTCGGGGTCGGGGTGTCGGGTCAGGCTCGGGGTCGGGGTCTCAGGGTCGGGGTGTCTGGTCGGGGTGCCGGGTCGGGGTCGGGGTGCCGTGTCGGTGTCGGGGTAAGGGTGGGTGTGGTGTCAGGGTGTCGGTGTCGGGGTGTCATGTCGGTGTCGGGGTCGGGGTCTCGGGGTCGGGGTGTCAGGTCGGGGTGCCGGGTCGGGGTCGGGGTGCCGTGTCGGTGTCGGGGTCGGGGTGTCGGGTCAGGCTCGGGGTCGGGGTGTCGGGGTCGGGGTGTCGGGGTCGGGGTCGGGGTGTCGGGGTCGGGGTCTAGGGGTCGGGGTGTCGTGTCGGGGTGCCGTGTCGGGTCGGGGTTTTTTCCTCTTTTTTCCTTTTCTTCTTCTTCCTATTCTTCCTTTTCTTCCTTTTCTTCCTTCTTCTTCTTCTTCTTCTTCTTCTTCTTCTTCTTCTTCTTCTTCTTCTTCTTTCCTTTTTCCTTTTCTTCTTCTCCTCCTCTCCTCTTTTTTCTTCTTCTTCTTCCTCTTCTTCTTTTTTCTTCTCCTCCTCCTCTTCTTCTTCTTCCTTTCCTTTTTCCTCTTCTTCTTCTCCTCCTCTCCTCTTTTTCTCTTCTTCTTCTTCTTTCCTCAAACTAAACTAAACCTAAAACTAAAACTAAAACTAAATCTAAACTAAACATAAACCTAAAACTAATAAAACAGAAAAAAGGAAAAAACTAAATCTAAACCTAAAACTAAACTAAAACTTAAACTAAATCTAAATCTAAACTAAAACTAAAAAAGAATAAACAGAAAAAAAATAGAAAAAAGGAGGGGGGCTCACCTGGGGCAGGGCCGATGGAGGAGGGGGGCGGGGCGGTGGAGGAGCTGGCCGGGGCGGCGGGGGGCCGGGCCCGGGGCGGTGGAGGAGCTGGCCGGGGTGCCGGGGCGGCCTGGGGCGGCGGGGGGCCGGGCCCGGGGCGGTGGAGGAGCTGGCCGGGGTGCCGGGGCGGCCTGGGGCGGCGGGGGGCCGGGCCCGGGGCGGTGGGGCGCGGGGCGGCGGGGCGTCTGGGCGGCGGGGGGCCGGGGCGGCGTGGGGCCGGGGCGGGGGGGGGGGGGGCGACGGGGCGGCGGGGGGCCGGGGCGGCGGGGGCGACGGGGCGGCGGCGGCGGGGGCGAGAGGCGGCGGCGGTGGGGTGGTGGGGCGAGGAGAGAACAGAGAGGGGCGGGGGGCACGGGCCGTTAGATACTGCCTCTTTGCCGTCCGCCCCTCTTTGCCGTCCGCCCTTTTGCCTCTTTGCCGTCTGCTGGCAGACGGCAAAGAGGTGGGCCGTTAAGTTTTTCCCAAAACGGGCGGGGGGTGGGGGCCACCTCTCTCTTTGCCGTCCGCTGGCGGAGGGCAAAGATCTGGCGGACGGCAAAGAGCTTCTTTGCCGTCCGCCAGATCTTTGCCTTCTGCTTTTTGGTAGCTGATGGCAAAGAGCTTCTTTGCCGTCAGCTAGCGGACGGCAAAGAGCTGGCAGATGGCAAATTAGCTGATTCCAGTAGTGGTCCACTGATTGGTGGGTTGCCACTAGGGCCAATATTCATGTGTGCTGATGTGTCTTTGTTTTCTTCTTACCAGGTCACACGAGATTGTTCCGTCCTGATGGGGAACGACTCACATGCTTCTGTTCATGGTGTTGGCACGATAGGTCTGAAGTTTACTTCGGGAAAGATCGTACAACTGAAGAACGTGCAGCATGTCCCCGCTATCAAGAAGAATCTCGTTAGTGGATCCCTTCTATGTAAACAAGGGTTTAAACTAGTATTTGAGTCTAACAAAGTAGTCGTATCTCGTTACAGACTATTTGTTGGAAAAGGATATGGGTGTGGTGGTTTGTTCCGCCTTTCCCTGGAAGATTTTTGTAATAAAGTCGTGAACCAAATTCATTCCAATGTGAACGAATGTGAGGTTTGGCATTCACATCTTTGTCACATAAATTTCGGTTGTATGATGCGGCTAGCTAAGATGAATCTAATCCAGAGTTTCACTTTAGCCAAAGGCTCTAAGTGCCATGCGTGTGTGCAAACAAAGCAACCCCGTATGCCTCACAAGCCTGCGAAGGAGAGACACCTGGCACCACTAGAGCTCATACATTCAGATCTCTATGAGATGAATGGTGTGCTGACTAAAGGTGGAAAGAAATACTTCATGACTTTGATTGATGATTTCACTAGATTCTGTTATGTGTATTTGTTAAATACAAAGGATGAGGCTCTACACTACTTTAAAATCTATAAGGCTGAAGTTGAGAACCAACTTGAGAAGAAAATAAAATGAGTCTAGTCTGATCGTGGTGGAGAGTACTTTTCTAGTGAGTTCAATTTATTTTGTGCGGAACATGGTATTATTCATGAGAGGATGCCTCCCTATTCACCCTAGTCAAACGGGGTTGCCGAACGGAAAAACCATACTCTAACAGAGTTGGCTAACGTCATGTTAGATACATCGGGTTTATCCAAGGCATGGTGGGGGGAGGCTGTATTGACATCATGTCATGTCCTCAATAAAGTTCCCGTGAAGGATAATGAGACTACTCCCTATGATCAATGGGAAAAGAGAAGAACTACACGCTCTTACTTGCGCACTTGGGGTTGTTTGGTGATGTCTACTACACAATATTCTTCTTGTAAACATTGTTGGGCCTCCAAGTGTAGAGGTTTGTAGGACAGTAGCAAATTTCCCTCAAGTGGATGACCTAAGCTTTATCAATCCATGGGAGGCATAGGATGAAGATGGTCTCTCTCAAACAACCCTGCAACCAAATAGCAAAGAGTCTCTTGTGTCCCCAATACAATGTTAAATTGTATAGGTGCACTAGTTCAGCGAAGAGATGGTGATACAAGTGCAATATGGATGGTAGATATATGTTTTTGTAATCTGTAAATATAAAAACAGCAAGGTAACTAATGATAAAAGTGAGTGAAAACGGTATTGCAATGCATTGAAACCAGGCATAGGGTTCATACTTTCACTAGTGCAAGTTCTCTCGACAATAATAACATAATTGGGTCATATAACTATCCCTCAACATGCAACAAAGATTCACTCCAAAGTCACTAATAGCGGAGAACAAATGAAGAGATTATTGTAGGGTACGAAACCACCTCAAAGTTATCCTTTCTGATCGATCTATTCAAGAGTCCGTAGTAAAATAACACGAAGCTATTCTTTCCGTTCAATCTATCCTAGAGTTCGTACTAGAATAACACCTTAAGACACAAATCAACCAAAACCCTAATGTCACCTAGATACTCCAATGTCACCTCAAGTATCCATGTGTATGATTATACGATATGCATCACACAATCTCATATTCATCTATTCAACCAACACAAAGAACTTCAAAGAGTGCCCCAAAGTTTCTACCGGAGAGTCAAGACGAAAACGTGTGCCAACCCCTATGCATAAGTTCACAAGGTCACGGAACTCGCAAGTTGATCACCAAAACATACATCAAGTGGATCACGTGATATCCCATTGTCACCACAGATAAGCACATGCAAGACATACATCAAGTGTTCTCAAATCCTTAAAGACTCAATCCGATAAGATAACTTCAAAGGGAAAACTCAATCCATTACAAGAGAGTAGAGGGGGAGAAACATCATAAGATCCAACTATAATAGCAAAGCTCGCGATACATCAAGATCGTGCCAAATCAAGAACACGAGAGAGAGAGAGAGATCAAACACATACTACTGGTACATACCCTCAGCCCCAAGGGTGAACTACTCCCTCCTCGTCATGGAGAGCGCCGGTATGATGAAGATGGCCACCGGAGAGGGATTCCCCCCCTCCGGCAGGGTGCCGGGACGGGTCTAGATTGGTTTTTGGTGGCTACAGAGGCTTGCGGCGGCGGAACTCCCGATCTAGGTTTCTTTCTGGAAGTTTGGGTATATATAAGAGGTGTTGGAGTCGGGAACAAGTCAGGGGGGTCCCCGAGGCGGCCACGAGGTAGGGGGGTGCGCCCAGGGGGGTAGGGCGCGCCCCCACCCTCGTGGTGGCCTCGGGACACTTCTGGCCCATCTCCGGTACTCCATGGAATTCTTCTGGTCCAAAAATGATCTCCGTCAAATTTCAGGTCAATTGGACTCCGTTTGGTTTTCCTTTTCTGCGATACTCAAAAATAAGGAAAAAAATAGAAACTGGCACTGGGCTCTAGGTTAATAGGTTAGTCCGAAAAATCATATAAAATAGCATATAAATACATATAAAACATCCAAGATTGATAGTATAATAGCATGGAACAATCAAAAATTACAGATACGTTGGAGACGTATCAAGCATCCCCAAGCTTAATTCCTGCTCGTCCTCGAGTAGGTAAATGATAAAAACAGAATTTTTGATGTGGAATGCTACTTAACATATTTATCAATGTAATATTCTTTATTGTGGCAAGAATATTCAGATCCATAAGATTCAAGACAAAAGTTTAATATTGACATAAAAATAATAATACTTCAAGCATACTAACTAAGCAATTATGTCTTCTCAAAATAACATGGCCAAAGAAAGCTCATCCCTACAAAATTATATAGTTTGGCCACGCTTCATTTTCGTCACACAAAATGCTCCCATCATGCACAACCCCGATGACAAGCCAAGCAATTGTTTCATACTTTAGTATTCTCAAACTTTTTCAACTTTCACGCAAGACATGAGCGCGAGCCATGGACATAGCACTATGGGTGGAATAGAATATGATGATGGAGGTTGTGTGAAGAAGACAAAAGGGAGAAAGTCTCACATTGACGCGGCTAATCGACGGGCTATGGAGATGCCCATCAATTGATGTCAATGCGAGGAGTAGGGATTGCCATGCAACAGATGCACTAGAGCTATAAATGTATGAAATCTCAACAAAAGAAACTAAGTGGGTGTGCATCCAACTTGCTTGCTCACGAAGACCTAGGGCATTTGAGGTAGCCCATTGTTGGAATACACAAGCCAAGTTCTATAATGAAAATTCCCACTAGTATATGAAAGTGGCAGAATAAGAGACTCTCTATCATGAAGACCATGGTGCTACTTGTTGGGGAACGTAGTAATTTCAAAAAAATTCCTACGCAGACGCAAGATCATGGTGATGCATAGCAACGAGAGGGGAGAGTGTTGTCTACGTACCCTCGTAGACCGAAAGCGGAAGCATTAGCACAATGCGGTTGATGTAGTCGTACGTCTTCACGATCCGACCGATCCAAGTACTGAACGCACAGCACCTCCGAGTTCAGCACATGTTCAGCTCGATGACGTCTCGCGAACTCCAATCCAGTAGAGCTTCACGGGAGAGTTCCGTCAGCACGACGGCGTGGTGACGATGATGATGTTCTACCGTCGCAGGGCTTCGCCTAAGCACCGCTACGATATGATCGAGGTGGATTATGGTGGAAGGGGGCTCTGCACACGGCTAAGAGATCAAGAGATCAATTGTTGTGTCTATGGGGTACCCCCTGGCCACGTATATAAAGGAGTGGAGGAGGAGGGGGCCGGCCAAGAGGAGGAGGCGCGCCCAAGGGGGGCAATCCTACTCCAAGTAGGTTTTGCCCCCCCTTTCCTATTCCAACTAGGAGAAGGGGGGAGGAGGAGGTGGAGAGAAGGAAGGAGAAGGGGGGCCGCGCCCCCTTCCCTTTCCCAATTCGGATTGGGGCAAGGGGGGCTGCGCGCCACCTCCTGCTGCCTCTCCTCTTCCACTACTTTGGGCCCGTGAGGCCCAATAACCCTCGGGGGGATTCCTGTAACCCCCCGGTACTCCGGTATATATCCGATAACCCCCGGAACCATTCCGGTGTCCGAATATAGTCGTCCAATATATCAATCTTCATGTCTCGACCATTTCAAGACTCCTCGTCATGTCCGTGATCACATCCGGGACTCCGAACAACCTTCGGTACATCAAAACTCATAAACTCATAATATAACTGACATCAAAACGTTACGCGTGCGGACCCTACGGGTTTGAGAACTATGTAGACATGACCGAGACATGTCTCCGGTCAATAACCAATAGCGGAACCTGGATGCTCATATTGGCTCCCACATATTCTACGAAGATCTTTATCGGTCAGACCGCATAACAACATACGTTGTTCCCTTTGTCATCGGTATGTTACTTGCCCGAGATTCGATCGTCGGTATCTCAATACCTAGTTCAATCTCATTACCAGCAAGTCTCTTTACTCGTTCCATAATACATCATTCCGCAACTAACTCATTTAGTTGCAATGCTTGCAAGGCTTAAGTGATGTGCATTACCGAGAGGGCCCAGAGATACCTCTCCGACAATCGGAGTGACAAATCCTAATCTCGAAATACGCCAACCCAACAAGTACCTTTGGAGACACCTGTAGAGCACCTTTATAATCACCCAGTTACGTTGTGACGTTTGGTAGCACACAAAGTGTTCCTCCGGTAAACGGGAGTTGCATAATCTCATAGTCATAGGAACATGTATAAGTTATGAAGAAAGCAATAGCAACAAACTAAACGACCAAGTGCTAAGCTAACGGAATGGGTCAAGTCAATCATATCATTCTCCTAATGATATGATCCCGTTAATCAAATGACAACTCATGTCTATGGTTAGGAAACATAACCATCTTTGATCAACGAGCTAGTAAAGTAGAGGCATACTAGTGACACTCTGTTTGTCCATGTATTCACACATGTATTATGTTTCCGGTTAATACAATTCTAGCATGAATAATAAACATTTATCATGATATAAGGAAATAAATAATAACTTTAGTATTGCCTCTAGGGCATATTTCCTTCACTACTTTGAAGCACAAGTGTGGTAAAAGGATAGTAGCATTACCCCTTCTCTCTTTTTCTCTCATTTTTTGTTTTTTTGTTTTTTTGTTTTTTTGGGCCTTCTCTTTTTTTCTGGACTTTCTCTTTTTTTATTTCCTCACACGGGAGAATGCTCTAATAATGATGATCATCACACTTCTATTTATTTACAAATCAAGGATTACAACTCGATACTTAGAACAAAATATAACTCTATATGAATGCCTCTGGCGGTGTACCGGGATATGCAATGAATCAAGAGTGACATGTATGAAAATATTATGAACGGTGGCTTTTCCACGAATACGATGTCAACTACATGATCATGCATGGCAATATGACAATGATGAAGTGTGTCATAATAAACGGAACGGTGGAAAGTTGCATGGCAATATATCTCAGAATGGCTATGGAAATGCCATAATAGGTAGGTATGGTGGCTGTTTTGAGGAAGATATAAGGAGGTTTATGTGTGATAGAGTGTATCGTATCACGGGGTTTGGATGCACCGGCGAAGTTTTCACCAACTCTCGAGGTGAGAAAGGGCAATGCACGGTACCGAAGAGGCTAGCAATGATGGAAGGGTGAGAGTGTGTATAATCCATGGACTCAACATTAGTCATAAAGAACTCACATACTTATTGCAAAAATCTACAAGTCATCAAAACCAAGCACTACGCGCATGCTCCTAGGGGGATAGATTGGTAGGAAAAGACCATCGATCGTCCCCGACCGCCACTCATAAGGAGGACAATCAAAGAAACACCTCATGCTTCAAATTTGTTACACAACGGTTACCATACGTGCATGCTACGGGACTTGCAAACCTCAACACAAGTATTTCTCAAATTCACAATTACACAAGCAACATGACTCTAATATTACAATCTTCATATCTCAAAACAATCATCAAGTATCAAACTTCTTATAGTATTCAATGCACTCTATATGAAAGTTTTTATTATACCCATCTTGGATGCCCATCATATTAGGACTAGTTTCATAACCAAAGCAAACTACCATGCTGTTCTAAAGACTCTCAATATAATATAAGTGAAGCACGATATTTCATCTATTTTTTCAAAATAAAACCACCACCGTGCTCTAAAAGGATATAAGTGAAGCACTAGAGCAAATGACAAACTACTCCGAAAGAAATAAGTGAAGATCAATGAGTAGTCGAATAATTATGCAACTATGTGAAGACTCTCTAACATTTAATAATTTCAGATCTTGGCATATCATTCAAGCATCAATCAAAACAAAAGAAAATAAAATGACGCTCCAAGCAAAAGACATATCATGTGGTGAATAAAAATATAGCTCCAAGTAAAGTTACCGATGAATGAAGACGAAAGAGGGGATGCCATCCGGGGCATCCCCAAGCTTAGGCTCTTGGTTGCCCTTGAATATTACCTTGGGGTGCCTTGGGCATACCCAATATTAGGCTCTTGCCACTCCTTATTCCATAGTTCATCGAATCTTTACCCAAAACTTGAAAACTTCACAATACAAAACTCAACAGAAAACTCGTAAGCTCCGTTAGTATAAGAAAATAAAACCACCACTTAGGTACTGTTGTGAACTCATTCTAAATTCATATTGGTGTAATATCTACTATATTACAACTTCTCTATGGCTCATACCCTCCGATACTACTCATAGATTCATCAAAATAAGCAAACAACACATAGAAAAAAGAATCAATCAAAAAACAGAATAGTCTATAGTAATCTGTAGGTTTCGAATACTTCTATAAATTCAAAAATTATGAAATAAATTTGTGGACCTGAGTAATTTGTCTATTAATCATCTGCAAAAAGAATCAACCTAAACGCACTCTCCTGTAAAAAGTGGAAGCTAATCTCGTGAGCGCAAAAGTTGATGTTTTTTACAGCAAGATCGCACAGACTTCACCCAAGTCTTCCCAAAGGTTCTACTTGGCACAAACACTAATTAAAACATAAAAACACATCTAAACAGAGTATAGATGAATTATTTATTACTAAACAGGAGCAAAAATAAAGGAACATAAATAAAATTGGGTTGGCTCCCAACAAGCGCTATCGTTTAACGCCCCTAGCTAGGCATGATGATTTCAATGATGCTCACATAAAAGATAAGAATTGAAACATAAAGAGAGCATCATGAAGAATATGACTAGCACATTTAAGTCTAACCCACTTCTTATGCATAGGGATTTTATGAGCAAACAACTTGTGGGAACAAGAATCAACTTGCATAGGAAGGTAAAACAAGCAAATCTTCAAGATTTTCAACACATAGAGAGGAAACTTGATATTATTGCAATTCCTACAAGCATATGTTCCTCCCTCACAATAATTTTCAGTAGCATCATGAATGAATTCAACAATATAACCATCACATAAAGCATTCTTTTCATGATCTACAAGCATATAAAATTTACTATTCCCCACATAAGCAAAATTCTTCTCATTCGGAATAGTGGGAGTATCATAAGAAACCCGAATACTATAAATGGTTTCCACATTATAAGAGTGATGTTCAGAAAAAGGGTAATCATAATCATGACAAGTTTTATAAATATAATCATCACTACTTTTTATAGCATAAGTGTTATCACAATAATCATCATAAGTAGCAACTTTGTTCTCATCACAATCAATTGAAACCTCTTCCAAAATAGTGGAATCATTACTAAATAAAGTTATGACCTCTCCAAATCCACTTTCATAATTGTCACAATAAGATTGAACACCCTCCAAAATAGTGGGACCATTACTTCCTAAAGTTGACATTCTTCCAAACCCACTTTCATCAATATAATCATCGTAAATAGGAGTCATGCTATCATCATGATAAATTTGCATATCAAAACTTGGGAGGTTAAACATATCATCTTTATTAAACATGGCATACCCAAGCTTGGGACAAACATTAATTGCAGCAAGTAAATTCTCAAACATGTCATTCTCATCCAACATAGCATCCCCAAGCTTGGGCCTTTTCATATCATAAGCATAATCACTCTCATCATTAATAGTATGGATAGCACCAATAGTATAACAATTATAATCATCACAATGAGTAATAGGAGCAACATCATTTGGGAGGGATACCTTTTTACCTTTGCTTCTCCGTATTTCCTTTTTCTTCTTCACATCATGTGTGGGTTTAATCATCCTTTTGGAGCTCCTTATTAATGAGATTGGTTGAATAGAAGGCTCCTCCTCGTTACCCGATTCATCATAAGAAATAATAGGAGGATATTGGGAAGTCTCTTCCCTTTCATTAGTATTCTCTTCATCTTCTATTTGTTTTCTTGTCTTTATGTAATTGGCAATGTAAGTATTTTCAATGCAATTCAGCGCACAATACATATAAATTTCCTCTAGATGAAAATCAATAACTTTATCAAGGGCAAATTCTAGAATATCCTTAGTTATACGTTTCATTTCTTCACAACCCAAAAGCAAACTAAGTTCATTATGATGCGCAAGGGAAATCAACTCATCACAATTTTTGGACATGATTCGATCATGAAACCATTTGCATTGGATATTTAAATGATCACGTTCATTGCAAAGTTCACAAGGATGGCAAAGAAATTTTAAATCTTCAACACAAGCATCTAGCCTTTCTTGTAACCATTTAGTTTCTAAATACTTATGCCTCTTGCAAAATCTATCTTCCCTATTTGGTGTGTACTTGCAAACTCTATGCACTCCACAAAAATTGACATGCTTATATGAGATATTTTCATCATGACTAGTGCAATCATCATTAGTACTATGGATATTCAAGGAGTTCGTACTAACAACATTGCAACCATGCTCATCATTCAAAGATTTAGTGCCAAACATTTTAATGCATTCTTCTTCTAGAATTTTGTCACAATTATCGGAATCCTTCCCATCATTTTCACGAAAGACATTAAAAAGATGAAGCATATGAGGCAACCTTAATTCCATTTTTTGTAGTTTTCTTTTATAAACTAAACTAGTGATAAAAAAAGAAACTAAAAGATTCGATTGCAAGATCTAAAGATATACCTTCAAGCGCTAACCTCCCCGGCAACGGCGCCAGAAAAGAGCTTGATGTCTACTACAAAACCTTCTTCTTGTAGATGTTGTTGGGCCTCCAAGTGTAGAGGTTTGTAGGACAGTAGCAAATTTCCCTCAAGTGGATGACCTAAGGTTTATCAGTCCGTGGGAGGCGTAGGATGAAGATGGTCTCTCTCAAACAACCCTGCAACCAAATAGCAAAGAGTATCTTGTGTCCCCAACACACCCAATACAATGGTAAATTGTATAGGTGCACTAGTTCAGCGAAGAGATGGTGATACAAGTGCAATATGGATGGTAGATATATGTTTTTGTAATCTGTAAATATAAAAACAGCAAGGTAACTAATGATAAAAGTGAGTGAAAATGGTATTGCAATGCGTTGAAACAAGGCCAAGGGTTCATACTTTCACTAGTGCAAGTTCTCTCAACAATAATAACATAATTGGATCATATAACTATCCCTCAACATGCAACAAAGATTCACTCCGAAGTCATTAATAGCGGAGAACAAACGAAGATATTATTGTAGGGTACGAAACCACCTCAAAGTTATCCTTTCTGATCGATCTATTCAAGAGTCCATAGTAAAATAACACGAAGCTATTCTTTCCGTTCAATCTATCCTAGAGTTCATACTAGAATAACACCTTAAGACACAAATCAACCAAAACCCTAATGTCACCTAGATACTCCAATGTCACCTCAAGTATCCATGTGTATGATTATACGATATGCATCACACAATCTCATATTCATCTATTCAACCAACACAAAGAACTTCAAAGAGTGCCCCAAAGTTTCTACCGGAGAGTCAAGACGAAAACGTGTGCCAACCCCTATGCATAAGTTCACAAGGTCACGGAACTCGCAAGTTGATCACCAAAACATACATCAAGTGGATCACGTGATATACCATTGTCACCACAGATAAGCACATGCAAGACATACATCAAGTGTTCTCAAATCCTTAAAGACTCAATCGGATAAGATAACTTCAAAGGGAAAACTCAATCCATTACAAGAGAGTAAGGGGGAGAAACATCATAAGATCCAACTATAATAGCAAAGCTCGCGATACATCAAGATCGTGCCAAATCAAGAACACGAGAGAGAGAGAGAGAGATCAAACACATACTACTGGTACATACCCTCAGCCCCGAGGGTGAACTACTCCCTCCTCGTCATGGAGAGCACCGGGATGATGAAGATGGCCACCGAAGAGGGATTCCCCCCCTCCGGCAGGGTGACGGAACGGGTCTAGATTGGTTTTTTTGGTGGCTATAGAGGCTTGCGGCGGCGGAACTCCCGATCTAGGTTTCTTTCTGGAAGTTTGGGTATATATAAGAGGTGTTGGTGTCGGGAATAAGTCAGGAGGGCCCCGAGGCAGCCACGAGGTAGGGGCGCGCGCCCAGGGGGTAGGGCGCGCCCCCACCCTCGTGGTGGCATCAGGACTCTTCTGGCCCATCTCTGGTACTCCGTGGGCTTCTTTTGGTCCAAAAATGATCTCCGTGAAATTTCAGGTCAATTGGACTCTGTTTGGTTCTCCTTTTGTGCGATACTCAAAAACAAGGAAAAAAACAGAAACTGGCGCTGGGCTCTAGGTTAATAGGTTAGTCCCAAAAATCATATAAAATAGCATATAAATGCATATAAAACATCCAAGGTTGATAATATAGTAGCATGGAACAATCAAAAATTATAGATACGTTGGAGACATATCATTTGGCGAAAGTCAATGTGCCGATCCCCAAAAAGCATAAGCTTGGACCAAAGACCGTGGACTGCGTTAATTTGCGCTACACTAAGAATATCGTTGGCTATAGATTTCTAGTAGTGAAATCCGAGGTACCTGACCAGAAGGTTGGTACAATTATAGAGTCTAAGGATGCTACATTCTTTGAGGATATTTTCCCCATGAGAGATATGCAAAGCACTTCTAGATTGGAATCTGATGTGACTCCTGAACCTGCCTGCCATTCTGATGGAATATTATGAACACAAAAGTGATGAAAGTTCATAAGAGGATGACGAGGAAGCTCCTGTTAGGAGCAAGAGACAAAGGACTGGAAAGTCTTTTGGTGACGATTTCCTCGTGTACCTCGTGGATAACGACACTCCCAGTTCCATTTCAGAAGCTTATGCATCTCCGGATGGTGACTACTGGAATGATGCGGTCCATAGCGAGATGGATTCCATCTTGGCAAACGGGACATGGGAGATCACTGATAGTCCCTATGGTTGCCAACCATTGAGATGTAAGTGGGTGTTCAAGAAGAAGTTTTGGCCCGATGGTACTATTGAGAAGTACAAGGCTAGGCTTGTGGCCAAGGGTTATACCCAAAAAGAAGAAGATGATTTCTTTGATACTTACTCACCTGTGGCTAGAGTGACCAATTGAGTGTTACTCGCATTGGCTGCCTCGCATGGTCTTCTCCTTCCTCAGATGGACGTTAAGACGGCTTTCCTCAACGGAGAGGTAGACGAGGAAATTTACATGCAACAACCATATGGCTTTGTAGTAAATGGTCAGGAAAGAAATGTGTGCAAGCTAGTGAAATCTTTGTATGGCCTAAAAAAAGCGCCTAAGCAATGGCATGAGAAGTTCAACACTACTCTGACATCTGCTGGCTTTGTTGTTAACGAAGCTGACAAATGTGTATACTATCGCTACGGTGTGGGCGAAGGAGTTATACTGTATCTGTATGTCGATGACATATTGATATTTGGGACCCACCTCAAAGTCATTGAGGAGGTCAAGGCTTTTCTATCTCATATCTTTGAGATGAAAGACTTGGGCGTGGTTGGTGTTATCTTGAACATCAAGCTACTAAGAAATACTGAGGGTGGAATTACACTTTTGCAATCCCACTATGTTGAGAAGATTTTGAGCCGTTTTGGATATTCAGGCTACAAACCTTCTACAACACCATATGATCCTTGATAACCCACAAGTATAGGAGATCGCAACAGTTTTCGAGGGTAGAGTATTCAACCCAAATGTATTGATTCGACACAAGGGGGGCCAAAGAATATTCTCAAGTATTAGCAGCTGAGTTGTCAATTCAACCACACCTGGAAACTTAATATCTGCAGCAAAGTGTTTAGTAGCAAAGTAATATGATAGTAGTGGTAACGGTAGCAAAAGTAATATTTTTTGGTTTTATAGTGATTGTAACAGTAGCAATGGAAAAGTAAATAAGCGAAGAACAATATAGGAAAAGCTCGTAGGCATTGGATCGGTGATGGAGAATTATGTCGGATGCGATTGATCATGCAACAGTTATAACATAGGGTGACACAGAACTAGCTCCAGTTCATCAATGTAACGTAAGCATGTATTCCGAATATAGTCATACATGCTTATGGAAAAGAACTTGCATGACATCTTTTGTCCTACCCCCCCGTGGCAGCGGGGTCCTAATAGAAACTAAGGGATATTAAGGCCTCCTTTTAATAGAGTACCAGACCAAAGCATTAACACATAGTGAATACATGAACTCCTCAAACTACGGTCATCAATGGTAAGTATCCCGATTATTGTCACTTCGGGGTTAACGGATCATAACACAAAATAGGTGACTATAGACTTGCAAGATAGGATCAAGAACTCACATATATTCATGAAAACATAATAGGTTCAGATCTGAAATCATGGCACACGGGCCCTAGTGACAAGCATTAAGCATAGAAAAGTCATAGCAACATCAATCTCAGAACATAGTGGATACTAGGGATCAAACCCTAACAAAACTAACTCGATTACATGATAAATCTCATCCAACCCATCACCATCCAGCAAGCCTACGATGGAATTACTCACGCATAGCGGTGAGCATCATGAAGTTGGTGATGGAGGAAGTTTGATGATGACGATGGCGATGGATTCCCCTCTCCGGAGCCCCGAACGGACTCCAGATCAGCCCTCCCGAGAGAGTTTAGGGCTTGGTGGCGGCTCTGTATCGTAAAACACGATGAATCCTTCTCTCTGATTTTTTTCTCCCCGAACACGAATATATGGGGTTGGAGTTGAGGTCGGTGGAGCGTCAGGGGGCCCACGAGGCAGGGGGCACGCCCCCCAACCTTGTGGACAGGGTGTGGGCCCCCTGACATAGATTCTTCTTCCAGTATTTTTATATATTCCAAAAATAATCTCTGTTGATTTTCAGGTCAATCCGAGAACTTTTATTTCTGCAAAAAAATAACACCATGGCAATTCTGCTGAAAACAACATCAGTCTAGGTTAGTTCCATTCAAATCATGCAAGTTAAAGTCCAAAACAAGGGCAAAAGTATTTGGAAAAGTAGATACGACCGAGACGTATCAACTCCCCCAAGCTTAAACCTTTGCTTGTCCTCAAGCAATTCAGTTGATAAACTGAAAGTGATAAAGAAAAACTTTTACAAACTCTGTTTGAACTTGTTGTTGTAAATATGTAAAGCCAGCATTCAAGTTTTCAGCAAAGATTATGAACTGACCATATTCACAATAACATTTAGGTCTCATGTTTACTCATATCAATGACATAATCAACTAGCGAGCAATAATAATAAATCTCAGATGACAACACTTTCTCAAAACAATCATAATATGATATAACAAGATGGTATCTCGCTAGCCCTTTCTGAGACCGCAAAACATAAATGCAGAGCACCTTTAAAGATCAAGGACTGACTATACATTGTAATTCATGGTAAAAGAGATCTAGTCACGGTCATACTCAATGTAAACTAAAAGTAATGGATGCAAATGACAGCAGTGCTCTCCAACTGGTGCTTTTTAATAAGAGGATGATGACTCAACATAAAAGTAAATGGATAGGCCCTTCGCAGAGGGAAGCAGGGATTTGTAGTGGTGCCAGAGCTTGATTTTGAAATAGAGATGAATAATATTTTGAGCGGTATACTTTCATTGTCAACATAACAACCGAGAGATATCGATATCTTCCATGCTACACACATTATAGGCGGTTCCCAAGTAGAATGGTAAAGTTTATACTCCCCCACCGCCAAATAGGCATCAATCCATGGCTTGCCCGAAACAAAGGGTGTCTCCAACTAACAACAATTCTGGGGGAGTTTTGTTTGCAATTATTTTGATTTGATTTGAGCAAGGGACTGGGCATCCCGGTGACCAGCCATTTTCTCGTGAATGAGGAGCGGAGTCCACTCCTCTTGAGAATAACCCACCTAGCATGGAGGATACAGACAACCCTAGTTGATACATGAGCTATTCGAGCATACAAAACAGAATGTTTATTCAAAGGTTTAGAGTTTGGCACATATAAATTTACTTGGAACGGCATGTAGATACCGTATATAGGTAGGTATGATGGACTCATATGGAATAACTTTGGGGTTTATGGAATTGGATGCACAAGCAGTATTCCTGCTTAGTACAAGTGAAGGCTAGAAAAAGACTGGGAAGAGACCAGCTGGAGAGTGACAACAGTCATGAACATGCATTAAAATTAATCAACACTGAATGCAAGCATGAGTAGGATATAATGCACCATGAACATAAATATCATAGAGGCTATGTTGATTTTATTTCAACTACATGCGTGAACATGTGCCAAGTCAAACCACTCGAATCATTCAAAGGAGGATACCACCCTATCATACCACATCACAACCATTTTAATAGCATGTTGGCATGCAAGGTAAACCATTATAAACTCCTAGCTAATTAAGCATGGCATAAGCAACTACAATCTCTAATTGTCACTGCAAACATGTTTCTTTCATAATAGGCTGAATCAGGAACGATGAACTAATCATATTTACAAAAACAAGAGAGGTCGAGTTCATACCAGCTTTTCTCATCTCAATCAGTCCATCAAATAATCATGATTATTGCCTTTCACTTGGACGACCGAACGGTGTGGATAATAATAATAGTGCACGTGCATTGGACTAAGCTGGAATCTGCAAGCATTCAATTCATGGGAGAAGACAAGGTAATATGGGCTCTTTGTTAGATCAACAATAATGCATATGAGAGCCACTCAACATTTTCATTATGGTCTTCTCCTCTCGACCTCCAAAGGAAAGAAAAGAAACGAAACTATTTACACGGGAAAGCTCCCAACAAGCAAAAGAAGAAGAAATCTTTTTGGGTCTTCTTTTAATTACTACTACTACATGCATGGAAAGTAAACTAACTGAAAGCTACAACTAATTTTTTTGGGGGGCTTTTGGCCTAAGTTGGTCTATGCTCATGGGTCAAAACTATAGTTGGGGTCGTACTGAGAAGGGTCGTCAGATTGCCACTGGCTGGCGATCTCCTCCGGATTCCACTGGTAAACGGACTGACGGTGAGGGTCAGATGGTGGCTCCGGCTCTACAGCTGACATCTGGCTCCGGTAGGCATGAATGTCCTCCGGCGGAACAAGGTATATGCCTGAAAATATGTTAAACAAAGAGGGCACGGGCAAGGTAATAAACTCACAATAATTTTTGTTAAATATCAATTTATATTTAGTGTCTTATTTTTATCCTTAACAATAAACTCATGTGCTACCATACTCTTATAACCTAGAGCAATAGGAGGCAGCAACTTTTCCTTTTTCTCATAATGCCTGATAGGTATGTTAAAGTGTGCAGCAAGGCGCGAGGCAAAGATGCCTCCGAGGACGGGGCCCTTTGTACGGTTCAGATTTAACCGTCTAGTAACAATAGCGCCTAAGCTGAAAGTAGTATCATGAAACAAGGCATGGCGCAAAATAGCAATATCAGGAGCACTAAGGTTCCCACAGTTCCCGCGACCAATTAAGAATCTACTAGAAAATATTGCAAAGTAACGTAGAACAGGAAAATGTATGCTAGTGATTCTCGCATCGGAAACTTTCCTCGTTTCCCCTACAACAATCATATCAATAAATCCCTCCACATCATTACGATGTGGTTCCTCTATGCTGCCCTCAAAGGGTATCAAACCGACCCGGCAAAAATCATAAAGTGACATCTCCTTATGCTCATCATATAAATAAAATTCCACCAAAGGTGTTGATCTCCTAGCATGGAAATGAAAATTTTGCACAAAGATATTGGTGAGTAAGAGGTACTGTTCACGCTGGTCATGGAGGAAGGCGGTGAGGCCTGCATTCTCAGCCAAATGATAAAAATCTTCATGAATCCCCACCTCTTTCAAGAACTCATCACAAGGCCACTCACATGGCCGAACCTCCGCAGTATGAGGGAGATTATACTTGGGATTCTTGTTCTCTTCACTTTGCTTATCCTTCGAGCTTCGGCTCGATGAGCCCCTAAAAAATCTCTTCATCTTTTTCTGAAAATTTATGAAATTTTTAGTAACTTAAAATAAAAGTGAACCAAACTCAACAAAATTGATAGCAATTACTCCTACAAGTGCCTAGAGGCTATATCATGCATTAAAGCTACTTTTGACCACATAAATTTGACATGCAAGCTCAAGAACAGGGTCACCTAAGCAGCGAAAATTTGCAATAAACAAAGCACTAAAACAAAAACTAATCGGACCATTGGAGGAGTCACATACCAAAGAACAATTCCCCAAAGCAGTTTTGTGAATGAAGCTTTGAGCAAGCAGATCGAAAATGGCAGCAAGGTGAGCAAGAACTCGGGTTTGAGTTGGCTAGTGATTTTTTTGGGAGGAAGGAGTGTGTGGTGGCTGGAATAAGTGGAGGCGACCCGCGTGGGGTCCACGAGGCAAGGGGGCGCGCCCAGGGGAGTGGGCGCACCCTCCACCCTCGTGGGCACATGGCTGCTCCCCCTGCCGTGTCCTCAGTGCCAGATATTCTTAAATATTCTAGAAAAAATCATATTTAAATTTCAGGGCATTTGGAGAACTTTTATTTTTGGGGTATTTTTTGTTGCATGGATAATTCAGAAAACCGATAGAAAAATACTATTTTGCTTTATTTAATATAAATAACAGAAAGTAAAAATAGGGTACAAAGAGTTGTGTTTTCTAACTTCATCCATCTCATGCTCATCAAAAGGAATCCACTAACAAGGTTGATCAGGTCTTGTTAACAAACTCACTCCGAACAACATGAAACCGGAGAAATTTCGAATAACACTAGGTTACCTCAATGGGGATATGCACATCCCCAACAATAAGAATATCATACTTCTTCTTGACAGTGGGAAGAGGATCAAAACCGCCAATAGTAATTGTTGAAAATTTTCCAATAGAATTGATACTGTGGACTGATACGTCCATTTTGCATCATGCTTTTATATCGATATTTATCGTATTATGGACTGTTATTTCACTTTATATCACAATACTTATGGCTATTCTCTCTTATTTTACAAGGTTTACACAAGGAGGGAGAAAGCCGGCAACTTGAATTCTGGCCTGGAAAAGGAGCAAATATTAGACCTATTCTGCACAACTCCAAAAGTCCTGAAACTCCACGGAACGTCTTAAAAGAAATAAAGAAAAATCCATGCCAATGATGAAGGCCAGGGGGCCCACACCCTGCTCACGAGGGTGCCCCCCCCTAGGGCGCGCCCCCTATCTCGTGGGCCCCTTGGTGGCTCTCCGATGCCCATCTTCTCCTATATGAGGTCTTCCGATGAGAAAAAAATAAAGAGGAACTTTTCGGGACGAGACTCCGCCACCACGAGGCGGAACCTTGGCGGATCCAATCTAGAGCTCCGGCAGAGCTGTTCTGCCGGGGATACTTCCCTCTCGGAGGGGGAAATCATCACCATCGTCATCACCAACGCTCCTCTCATCGGGAGAGGGAAATCTCCATCAACATCTTCAACAGCACCATCTCATCTCCAAACCCTAGTTCATCTCTTGTATCCAATTCTTGTCTCAAAGTCCGGGATTGGTGCTAGTAGGTTGCTAGTAATGTTGATTACTCCTTGTAGTTGATGCTGGTTGGTTTAATTGGTGGAAGATCATATGTTCATATCCTATATGCATATTATTACCCCTCTGATTATGAACATGAATATGCTTTGTGAGTAATTACGTTCGTTCCTGAGGACAAGGGAGAAGTCGAGTAGTCATGTGAATTTGGTATTCGTTTGATATTTTGGTAAGATGTATGTTGTCTAGCCTCTAGTGGTGTTATGTGAACGTCGACTACATAACACTTCACCATTATTTGGGCCTAGAGGAAGGCATTGGGAAGTAATAAGTAGATGATGGGTTGCTAGAGTGACAGAAGCTTAAACCCTAGTTTATGCGTTGCTTCGTAAGGGGCTGATTTGGATCCATATGTTTCATGCTATGGTTAGGTTTACCTTAATACTTTTGTTGTTGTTGCGGATGCTTGCAATAGAGGTTAATAATAAGTGGGATGCTTGTTCAAGTAAGAATAGCACCCAAGCACTGGTCCACCCACATATCAAATTATCAAAGTATCGAACGCGAATCATATGAACGTGATGAAAACTAGCTTGACGATATTCCCATGTGTCCTCGGGAGCGCTTTTCCTATTATAAGAGTTTGTTCCGGCTTGTCCTTTGCTACAAAAGGATTGGGCCATCTTGCTGCACTTTATTTACTTTTGTTACTTGTTGCTCGTTGCAATTTATCCTATCACAAAACTATCTGTTACCACTTATTTCAGTACTTGCAGAGAATACCTTGCTGAAAACCGCTTATCATTTCCTTCTGCTCCTCGTTGGGTTCGACACTCTTACTTATCGGAAGGACTACGATAGACCCCCTATACTTGTGGGTCATCAAGACTCTTTTCTGGCGCCGTTGCCGGGGAGTGTAGCGCCTTTGGTAGGTGGAATTTGGTAAGGAAAAATTTATATAGTGTGCTGAAATTTACTGTCACTTGTTGCTATGGAAAGTAATTCTCTGAGGGGCTTGTTCGGGGTATCTTCACCCCGTCTAGTAGAGCAAAGAGTTGCTCCTCAACCTACTGAACCTATTGAAAATGAAACTCCTTTTGAATTTCCTTCAGGTATGATGGAAAGACTGCTAGCTGACCCTTTTACAGGAGATGGAACAAAGCACACTGATGAGCACTTAATATATGTGGATGAAGTTTGTGGATTATTTAAGCTTGCAGGTATACCCGATGATGTTGCTAAGAAGAAGGTCTTCCCTTTATCTTTGAAGGGAGACGCATTGGTATGGTATATGCAATGTGATGATATGAGATCATGGGACTATAAAAGATTGAAGTTAGAATTTCATCAAAAGTATTACCCTATGCATCTTGTTCATCGTGATCGCAATTATATATATATAATTTTTGGCCTCGCGAAGGAGAAAGCATCGCTCAAGCTTGGGGGAGGCTTAAATCAATGTTATATTCATGCCCCAATCATGAGCTCTCAAGAGAAATAATAATGCAAAGTTTTTATGCTCGGCTTTCTGAAAACAATCACAACATGCTCGATACTTCTTGTGCTGGCTCTTTTATGATGAAGACTATTGAATTCAGATGGAATTTATTGGATAGAATTAAACGCAACTCTGAAGATTGGGACCTCGACGAAGGTAAGGAGTCAGGTATGACACCTAAGTTTGATTGTGTTAAATATTTTATGGATACCGATATTTTTCGTAAGTTTAGCACTAAATATGGACTTGACTCTGAGATAGTAGCTTCTTTCTGTGAATCTTTTGCTACTTATGTTGATCTCCCTAAGGAGAAGTGGTTTAAATATCATCCTCCCATAGAAGTAAAAGTAGCTGCACCTATTAAAGTTGAAGAAAAGACTGTCACTTATAATGATCCTATTGTTCCTACTTCTTATATTGAGAAACCACCTTCCCCTGTTAGAATAAAGGATCATGCTAAAGCTTCAACTGTTGTTCGTAAAAGCAATATTAGAACTTATACACCTCCTGAGCATGTTAAAGTAGAACCTAATATTGCTATAGTTAAAGATCTCTTGTCTGATAATATTGATGGGCATGTTATTCAGTTCGAAGGTGAAACTGCTAGAATTGCTAAGCCTTGTGCTAAAGATAAACATAGACCTGTGGTAGGCATGCCTGTTATTTCTATTAAAATAGGAGATCATTGTTATCATGGCTTATGTGACATGGGTGCTAGTGCTAGTGTTATACCTCATGACTAATACAAACAAATTAAGAATGAAATTGCACCTGTTGAGTTAGAAGATATTGATGTCACAATTAAACTTGCCAATAGAGATACTATTTCAGCAATGGGAATTGTTAGAGATGTTGAAGTCTTGTGTGGGAAAACTAAATATCCTGCTGATTTTCTTGTTCTTGGTTCCCCACAAGATAGCTTTTGTCCCATTATATTTGGTAGACCCTTCTTAAATACTGTCAATGCTACCATAGACTGCAT
Organism: Triticum urartu; assembly: GCF_056163025.1. Classification (NCBI taxonomy): domain Eukaryota; kingdom Viridiplantae; phylum Streptophyta; class Magnoliopsida; order Poales; family Poaceae; genus Triticum; species Triticum urartu. The sequence continues at coordinate 463,614,058 of NC_141873.1, read as the reverse complement.
TAAGAATATTGTTACTGTTGGCTTGGATGATATGGTTCATGAGTTTAATTTCTCTAAATTTAGTAAACAACATCGTGAGGAAGAATTACCTAGTAAGGATGAGATTATTGGTCTTGCTTCTATTGCCGTACCTCCTAGTGATCCTTTAGAACACTATTTGCTAGACCATGAAAATGATATGTTCATGAATGAAAGAAGGGAAATAGATGAAGTATTCTTTAAACAGGAACCTATTCTGAAACACAATTTGCCTTTTGAAATCCTAGGGGACCCTCCTCCGCCTAAGGGTGATCCCGTGTTTGAGCTTAAACCTTTGCCTGATAATCTTAAATATGCTTATCTTGATGAAAAGAAGATATATCCTGTTATTATTAGTGCTAACCTTTCAGAGCATGAAGAACAAAGATTATTGAAAACTGTGAAGAAGCATCGTGCTGCTATTGGATATACTCTTGATGATCTTAAGGGCATTAGTCCCACTCTATGTTAACATAAAATAAATTTGGAAGCAGATGCCAAACCAGTTCGTGATCCTCAACGACGTCTGAATCCTAAAATGAAAGAAGTGGTAAGAAAAGAAATACTAAAGCTTCTGGAGGCAGGTATAATCTATCCCGTTGCTGATAGTGAGTGGGTAAGTCCTGTCCATTGTGTCCCTAAGAAGGGAGGTATTACTGTTGTTCCTAATGATAAAGATGAATTGATTCCACAAAGAATTATCATAGGTTATAGGATGGTAATTGATTTCCACAAATTAAATAAAGCTACTAAGAAAGATCATTACCCCTTACCTTTTATTGATCAAATGCTAGAAAGATTATGCAAACATACACACTATTGCTTTCTAGATGGTTATTCTGGTTTCTCTCAAATACCTGTGTCGGCTAAAGATCAATCAAAGACTACTTTTACATGCCCTTTTGGTACTTTTGCTTATAGACGTATGCCTTTTAGTTTATGTAATGCACCTGCTACCTTTCAAAGATGCATGATGGCTATATTCTCTGACTTTTGTGAAAAGATTTGTGAGGTTTTCATGGATGACTTTTCCGTCTATGGTTCCTCTTTTGATGATTGCTTGAGCAATCTTGATCGAGTTTTGCAGAGATGTGAAGAACTAATCTTGTCTTGAATTGGGAAAAGTGCCACTTTATGGTTAATGAAGGTATTGTCTTGGGGCACAAAGTTTCTGAAAGAGGTATTGAAGTTGATAAAGCCAAGGTTGATGCTATTGAAAAGATGCCATGTCCCAAGGACATCAAAGGTATAAGAAGTTTCCTTGGTCACACCGGATTTTACAGGAGGTTCATTAAGGACTTCTCAAAAATTTCTCGGCCTCTGACTAATTTATTGCAAAAGATATACCATTTGTCTTTGATGATGATTGTGTAGAAGCATTTTAAATACTTAAGAAAGCATTAGTCTCTGCACCTATTGTTCGGCCACCTGATTGGAATTTACCCTTTGAAATTATGTGTGATGCTAGTGATTATGCTATAGGTGCTGTTCTAGGGCAAAGAGTTGATAAGAAATTAAATGTTATCCATTATGCTAGTAAGACTCTAGACAATGCTCAAAGAAATTATGCTACTACTGAAAAAGAACTTTTAGCAGTTGTATTTGCTTGTGATAAGTTCAGATCTTATATTGTTGATTCTAAAGTAACTATTCACACTGATCATGCTGCTATTAAATATCTTATGGAAAAGAAAGATGCTAAACCTAGACTTATTAGATGAGTTCTCTTGCTACTAGAATTTGATTTAAATATTGTTGATAAAAAGGGAGCTGAGAACCCCGTTGCAGACAACTTATCTAGGTTAGAAAATATTCTTGATGACCCACTACCTATTAATGATGACTTTCCTGATGAACAATTAAATGTTATAAGTACTTCTCGTAGTACTCCATGGTATGCTGATTATGCTAATTATATTGTTGCTAAGTTTATACCACCTAGCTTCACATACCAGCAAAAGAAAAAGTTTTTCTATGATTTAAGACATTACTTTTGGGATGACCCACATCTTTATAAGGAAGGAGTAGATGGTGTTATTAGACGTTGTGTACCTGAGCATGAACAGGAACAGATCCTACGCAAGTGTCATTCCAAGTCTTATGGAGGACACCACGCTGGAGATAGAACTGCACATAAGGTATTGCAATCTAGTTTTTATTGGCCTACTCTCTTCAAGGATGCCCGTAAGTTTGTCTTGTCTTGCGATGAATGTCAAAGAATTGCTAATATTAGTAGACGTCAAGAAATGCCTATGAATTATTCACTTGTTATTGAACTGTTTGATGTTTGGGGCTTTGAGGACCTTTTCCTGCCTCTAATGGATATACACATATTCTAGTTGCTGTTGATTACGTTACTAAATGGGTATAAGCTATTCCAACTAGTAGTGCTGATCATAACACTTCTATTAAAATGCTTAAGGAAGTTATTTTTCCGAGGTTTGGAGTCCCTAGATATTTAATGACTGATGGTGGTTCACACTTTATTCATGGTGCCTTCCGTAAAATGCTTGCTAAATATGATGTTAATCATAGAATTGCATCTCCTTATCACCCACAGTCTAGTGGTCAAGTAGAGTTGAGCAATAGAGAGCTCAAATTAATTTTGCAAAAGACTATTAATAGGTCTAGAAAGAATTGGTCTAAGAAACTTGATGATGCATTATGGGCTTATAGAACTGCATATAAAAATCCTGTGGGTATGTCTCCATATAAAATTGTCTATGGAAAAGCATGTCACTTTCCTCTCGAACTAGAACATAAGGCATATTGGGCTATTAAAGAGCTTAACTATGATTTTAAACTTGCCAGTGAAAAGAGGTTATTTGATATTAGCTCACTTGATGAATGGAGAACCCAAGCTTATGAAAATGCCAAGTTGTTTAAAGAAAAAGTTAAAAGATGGCATGACAAAAGGATACAAAAGCGTGAGTTTAATATAGGTGATTATGTATTGCTATACAACTCTCGTTTAAGTTTTCTTGTAAGAAAACTTCTCTCTAAATGGGAAGGCCCCTACGTCATCGAAGAGGTCTATCATTCCGGTGCCATAAAAATCAACAACTTCAAGGGCACAAATCCGAAGGTGGTAAATGGTCAAAGAATTAAACATTATATCTTAGGTAATCCCATAAATGTTGAAACCAATATTATTGAAACCAGAACCCCGAGGAATACATAAGGGACACTTTCCAGAACGTTTCAGACCCCGAAAAGGAATAGGTATGTGGTACGGTAAGTAAACCGACTCCAAAACAATTTTTAAGGCAATATTTCTCCATTTTGGAATATATAGAAAAATAGAAAAATAAGTAGCAGTCCGGGAAGGACACGAGGGCCTCACGAGGGTGGTGGGCGCGCCCTACCCCCTGGGCGCGCCCCCTACCTCGTGAGCGCCTCGTGTGCCCTCCGGACTCCGTTTTCTTGCACGTTACGTATTTTGGTCGGTAAAAATTCATTATATATTCTCCCGAAGGTTTTGACTCCCGTATCACGCAAACCTCCTCTGTTCTTGTTTCGAGCTATTTTTTGTCAGGGTTTTCCAGGCTAGGCGTCATGTCGTCTCCCTCCTCCAACAATGGTGACAATGATGCTTGGCTAATGAAGATAGATCTGAAGAGGGAAGAAGCCACGAGGGTCAACAAGGATGGAAGGATCAAGAAGGCCACGGAGGATCAAGCTCCCGCAGCAAAAGACACCCTCCAACTTGATCATAATCTTCTCACCCCAACTGAGATCGAAGCTTTCAAGATGATTGAGTTAGCTCATATACAAAACAAGTATCTCACACAAGAAAATATTTTGTTGAAGGAGCATATTGTTGCACTCAAGGGCATTATTCGCAAGCTGGAGGACCTCTTACGCTCGATGTGCGATTATCCGTCACCGCCACCTTCTTCACCAACCAAGGAGATATAATCACATGGGTATGGGCACTCCCCTTGGCAACTGCCAAGGTTGGGGGAGGTGCCCCGGTATCGTATCACAATCACAACCCCTATCTTTACCGTTTTTCTTAGTTCGATCCTATTAGTAGTATCTTGATCTAGTAAAATGAAGTTTATGGCATGATCTAGTTTTGAGTTTTGCTTTATGATCCCTCTATGTAATCGAGTCCGTGAGCTATATATAATAAAGATTAGTGTTGAGTCAAGGGCTTGATTATTTTGCCATGATCTTGGGTGAATAAAAGAAAGATAAAAAGAACAAAAAGAAACAAAAAGTTCATATTGATCTTATTGAGAGTAATGGCTTCACATAGAAAGAGTATGATGATTAAAAGTTGTTGGGAGTTGGCAGACATAGCTTTGGTCATTGTTGCAATTAATAGGAAGTAATAAGGAAAGAGAGGTTTTCACATATAGATATATATTCATTGACATCTTTTATGATTGGGAGCACTCATTAAAATATAACATGCTAAAGAGTTGATGTTGGACAAGGAAGACAACGTAATGAGTTATGTCTTTCTTATATCTGAGATAAAGTATGTTGTCATGGTTCCTCTAACTTGTTGAGCTTGCCTTTCCCCCTCATGCTAGCCAAATTCTCAGCACCAAGTAGAAATACTACTTGTGCTTCCAAATATCCCTAAACCAGTTTTGCCATGAGAGTCCACCATATCTACCTATGGATTGAGTAAGATCCTTCAAGTAAGTTGTCATCGGTGCAAAGCAATAAAAATTGCTCTAAATATGTATGATTGATTGGTGTGGGAGAAATCAGCTTTATACGATCTTGTGATGTGGAAGTAATAAAAGCGACGGACTGCATAATAAAGGTTCATATCACAAGTGGCAATATAAAGTGACGTTCTTTTGCATTGAGATTTTATATATCCAACCAAGCGCACGGCAACCTCTTCTTCCCTCTGCGAAGGGCCTATCCTTTATTATTATCTTCTACCTTATGCAAGAGTCACGGTGATCTTCACCTTTCTTTTTTCATTTTATCCTTTGGCAAGCTCAGCATGTTGGAAAGAACATGATATATATATATCTAATTGGATGTAGGGGAGCATGAACCATTATTGTTGACATTACCCTTGAGGTAAAAGGTTATGGGGCAAAAACTATAAGCCCCTATCTTTCTCTATGTCCAATTAAAACTCTGTAACCACAAGTATCGCGTGAGTGTTAGCAATTATGGAGGACTAAATGATAGTTGAGTATGTGGACTTGCTTTTTAGCTCTGACATAGACTCTTTCCGATGTTATGATAAATTGCAATTGCTTCAATGACTGAGATTATAGTTTATTGGAGCCCAATAAGGTTTATGATTTATACTTTTGCATTGTGAATAGATCATCACTTGAACATAAGTAATCATATGACAAAACCTATATATATGTTGCTGTTATAAGAATAATCATGATGCCTTCATGTCCGTTTATTTTTATCTACGCCTCTACCTCTAAACATGAGGACATATTTATTGTTATCGGCTTTTCGCTTGAGGACAAGTGAGGTCTAAGCTTGGGGGAGTTGATACATCCATTTTGCATCATGCTTTTATATTGATATTTATCGTATTATGGACTGTTATTTCAGTTCATATCACAATACTTATGGCTATTCTCTCTTATTTTACAAGGTTTACACACAGAGGGAGAATGCCGGCAGCTGGAATTCTGGCCTGGAAAAGGAGCAAATATTAGAGACCTACTCTGCGCAACTCCAAAAGTCCTGAAACTCCACGGAACGTCTTAAAAGAAATAAAGAAAAATCCAGCCAAAGATGAAGGCCAGGGGGCCCACACCCTGCTCACGAGGGTGGGGGGCGCGCCCCCCCTAGGGCGTGCCCCCTATCTCGTGGGCCCCCTGGTGGCTCTCCGATGCCCATCTTCTTCTATATGAGGTCTTTCTATGAGAAAAAAATAAAGAGGAACTTTTCGGGACGAGACTCCGCCGCCACGAGGCGGAACCTTGGCGGATCCAATCTAGAGCTCCGGCAGAGCTGTTCTGCCAGGGATACTTCCCTCCCGGAGGGGGAAATCATCACCATCGTCATCACCCACGCTCCTCTCATCGGGAGAGGGAAATCTCCATCAACATCTTCAACAGCACCATCTCATCTCCAATCCCTAGTTCATCTCTTGTATCCAATTCTTGTCTCAAAGTCCGGGATTGGTGCTAGTAGGTTGCTAGTAGTGTTGATTACTCCTTGTAGTTGGTGCTAGTTGGTTTAATTGGTGGAAGATCATATGTTCAGATCCTATATGCATATTATTACCCCTCTGATTATGAACATGAATATGCTTTGTGAGTAATTACGTTCGTTCCTGAGGACAAGGGAGAAGTCTTGCTATGAGTAGTCATGTGAATTTGGTATTCGTTTGATATTTTGATAAGATGTATGTTGTCTAGCCTCTAGTGGTGTTATGTGAACGTCAACTACATAACACTTCACCATTATTTGGGCCTAAAGGAAGGCATTGGGAAGTAATAAGTAGATGATGGGTTGCTAGAGTGACAGAAGCTTAAACCCTAGTTTATGTGTTGCTTCGTAAGGGGCTGATTTGGATCCATATGTTTCATGCTATGGTTAGGTTTACCTTAATACTTTTGTTGTAGTTGCGGATGCGTGCAATAGAGGTTAATCATAAGTGGGATGCTTGTTCAAGTAAGAACAGAACCCAAGCACCGGTCCACCCACATATCAAATTATCAAAGTATCGAACGCGAATCATATGAACGTGATGAAAACTAGCTTGACGATATTCCCATGTGTCCTCGGGAGCGCTTTTCCTATTATAAGAGTTTGTTCCAGCTTGTCCTTTGCTACAAAAGGATTGGGCCATCTTGCTGCACTTTATTTACTTTTGTTACTTGTTGCTCGTTACAATTTATCCTATCACAAAACTATCTGTTACCACTTATTTCAGTACTTGCAGAGAATACCTTGCTGAAAACCTCTTATCATTTCCTTCTGCTCCTTGTTGGGTTCGACACTCTTACTCATCGAAAGGACTATGATTGATCCCCTATACTTATGGGTCATCATGGACTTGAGGTTCTTTCCTCGGAAAGTGTACCGTATGCTCATTACCATTAACATGAAAAGTGACATTGCCTTTGTTGCAATTAATAACAGCCCATGCAGTATTCAAAAAGGGTCTACCAAGGATAATCGACATATTGCCGTCCTCGGGAATATCAAGAATAACAAAGTCCATTAAAATAGTAGCGTTTGCAACCACAACAGGCACATCCTCACAAATACCGACAGGTATAGCAGTTGATTTATCAGCCATTTGCAAAGATATTTCAGTAGGTGTCAACTTATTCAAATCAAGTCTACGATATAAAGAGAGAGGCATAACACTAACACCGGCTCCAAGATCACATAAAGCAGTTTTAACATAGTTTCTTTTAATGGAGCATGGTATAGTTGGTACTCCTAGATCTCCAAGTTTCTTTGGTATTCCACCCTTAAAAGTGTAATTAGAAAGCATGGTGGAAATTTCAGCTTCCGGTATCTTTCTTTTATTAGTAACTATATCTTTCATATATTTATCATAAGGATTCATTTTAAGCATATCAGTCAAACGCATACGCAAAAAGATAGGTCTAATCATTTCAGCAAAGCGCTCAGAATCCTCGTCATCCTTTTTTTGGATGATTTAGGAGGAAAAGGCATGGGTTTCTGAACCCATGGTTCTCTTTCTTTACCGTGCTTCCTAGCAACAAAGTCTCTCTTATCATAACATTGATTCTTTGATTGTGGGTTATCAAGATCAACAACAGGTTCAATTTCTATGTCATTATTGTTGCTAGGTTGAGCATCAACATGAACATCATCATTAACATTATCACTAGGTTCATGTTCATTACCAGATTGTGTTTCAGCATCAGAAATAGAAATATCATTGGGATTCCCAGGTGTGTCAACAACAGGTTCACTAGAAGCATGCAAAGTCCTATCATTTTTCTTTTTCTTCCTCTTAGAAGGACTAGGTGTATCAAAATTAGTTCTCTGAGAATATTGCACAATTCTCTTAGGGTGGCCCTCAGGATACAAGGGTTCCTGAGTCATTTTACCTCCTCTAGTCATAACTCTAACAGCATTATCATTTTTCTTATTATTTAATTCATTGAGTAAATCATTCTGAGCATTAACTACTTGTTCTACTTGAGTGGTAACCATAGAAGAATGTTTACTAATAAGTTTAAGTTCACCTTTAACTCTAGACATATAATCACTCAAGTGTTCAAGCATATCAGCATTGTGTTTCAATTGTCTACCAACATAAGCATTAAAGTTTTCTTGTTTAACCATAACGTCATCAAACTCATCCAAGCATTGGCCAGCAAACTTAGTAAATGGGATTTCACATTTATCAAATATATAGAGAATTTACCTTTACTACCTGTGTCGGGTTATCAAGACCATGTATTTCTTCAATAGGTGGTAAATTCTTAACATCTTCAGCTTTAATACCTTTTTATTTCATAGATTTCTTTGCCTCTTGCGTATCTTCATGACTTAGAAATAGAATAACCCTTTTCTTCGGAGTTGGCTTAGGAGTTGGTTCAGGAAGTGTCCAATTATTTTCATTAGTCAACATATTATTCAATAACAATTCAGCTTGATCGACAGTTCTTTCCCTGAAAACACAACCAGCACAACTATCCAGGTGGTCTCTGGAAGTATCGATTAGTCCATTATAAAAGATATCAAGTATTTCATTTTTCTTGAGAGGATGATCAGGCAAAGCATTAAGTAATCGGAGAAGCCTCCCCCAAGCTTGTGGGAGACTCTCTTTTTCAATTTGCACGAAATTATATATTTCCCCTAAGGCAGCTTGTTTCTTATGAGCGGGGAAATATTTAGCAGAGAAGAAATTAATCATATCCTGGGGACCACACACACAACCAGGATCAAGAGAATTAAACCATGTTTTAGCATCACTCTTTAATGAGAATGGAAATAACTTAAGGATAAAATAATAGCGAGTTTTCTCATCATGAGTGAACAGGGTGGCTATATCATTTAATTTTGTAAGATGTGTCACAACAGTTTCAGAGTCATAGCCATAAAAAGGATCAAATTTAGCAATTAACTCAGGATCGATAGAGAAATCATAATCCTTATCAGTAATAAAGATAGGTGAAGTAGCAAAAGCAGGGTCATATTTCATTCTAGCATTCAAAGACTTTTCTTTAAGCTTAGCTAATAATTTCTTAAGATCTGATCTATCATTGCAAGCTAAGAAGTCTCTAGCAGTTTCTTCATCCATAAGACAACCCTCAGGCACAACAGGCAATTCATATCTAGGGGGAGAATCTTAATCATCACTTACATCAATATTATCAGTTTCAATAATTTCATTCTCTCTAACCCTAGCAAGTTGTTCATCAAGAAATTCACCTAGTGACACAAGATTATCAAGCATAGAAGCAGTTTCATCATAAGTATCATGCAAAGCAGAAGTGGCATCATCAATAACATATGACCTATCAGAATCTATATCATGTGTAGGTGTCGCAAGTTTACTCAAAACAGAAGGTGAATCAAGTGCAGATCTAGATGGCAGGTCCTTACCCCCCCCCCCCCCCCCCGTAGTTGAGGAAAAATCTTGGTTCTTTGATCTTTCAAGTTCTTCATAGTGATAAGAAGATATAAATCTAAAGTGACTCAAAGAATAGAGCTATGCTCCCCGGCAACGACGATAGAAAATTGTCTTGATAACCCACAACTATAGGGGATCACAACAGTTTTCGAGGGTAGAGTATTCAACCAAAATTTATTGATTTGACACAAGGGGAGCCAAAGAATATTCTCAAGTATTAGCAGCTGAGTTGTCAATTCAACCACACCTGGAAACTTAATATCTGCAGCAAAGTGTTTAGTAGCAAAATAATATGTTAGTAGTGGTAAAGGTAGCAAAAGTAATATTTTTGGTTTTATAGTGATTGTAGCAGTAGCAACGGAAAAGTAAATAAGCGAAGAACAATATAGGAAAAGCTCGTAGGCATTGGATCGGTGATGGAGAATTATGTTGGATGCGATCGATCATGCAACAGTTATAACATAGGGTGACACAGAACTAGCTCCAGTTCATCAATGTAATGTAGGCATGTATTTCGAATATAGTCATACATGCTTATGGAAAAGAACTTGCATGACATCTTTTGTCCTACCCTCCCGTGGCAGGCGGGTCCTAATGGAAACTAAGGGATATTAAGGCCTGCTTTTAATAGAGTACCGGACCAAAGCATTAACACATAGTGAATACATGAACTCCTCAAACTACGGTCATCACCGGTAAGTATCCCAATTATTGTCACTTCGGGGTTAACGGATCATAACACATAATATGTGACTATAGACTTGCAAGATAGGATCAAGAACTCACATATATTCATGAAAACATAATAGGTTCAGATCTGAAATCATGGCACACGGGCCCTAGTGACAAGCATTAAGCATAGGAAAGTCATAGCAACATCAATCTCAGAACATAGTGGATACTAGGAATCAAACCCTAACAAAACTAACTTGATTACATAATAAATCTCATCCAACCCATCACCATCCAGGAAGCCTACGATGGAATTACTCACGCACAGCGGTGAGCATCATGAAATTGGTGATGGAGGAAGGTTGATGATGATGATGGCGACGGATTCCCCTCTCCGGAGCCCCGAACGAACTCCGGACCAGCCCTCTCGAGAGAGTTTAGGGCTTGGCGGCGGCTCCGTATCGTAAAACGCGATGAATCCTTCTCTCTGATTTTTTTCTCCCCGAACACAAATATATGGAGTTGGAGTTGAGGTTGGTGGAGCATCAAGGGGCCCATGAGGCAGGGGGCGCGCCCAAGGGGGTAGGCATGCTCCCACCCTTGTGGACAGGGTGTGGGCCCCCCGACGTGGATTATTCTTCCAGTATTTTTTATATATTCCAAAAATAATCTCCGTTGATTTCCAGGTCAATCTGAGAACTTTTATATCCGGTGATTACCAAGGCTAAGAGTTCAAAGGACAATATGAAATCTGATACGTCTCCAACGTATCTATAATTTTTGATTGTTCCGTGCTATTATAGTATATGTTTTGGATGTTAATGGGCTTCATTTTACACTTTTATATTATTTTTGGGACTAACCTATTAACCGGAGGCCCAACCCAAATTGCTGTTTTTTTGCCTATTTCAGTGTTTCATAGAAAAGGAATATCAAACGAAGTCCAAACGGAATGAAACCTTCGAGAACGTGATTTTTGGAACAAACGTGATCCAGAGGACTTGGAGTGGACGTCAAGCAATCAATGACGCAGCCACGAGGCAGGGGGCGCGCCTACGCCCCTGGGCGCGCCCTCCCCCTCGTGGGCCCCTCGTTGCTCCACCGACCTACTTCTTCCTCCTATATATGTTCACATACCCCGCAAACATCCAAGAGCACCACGAAACCCTATTTCCACTACCGCAACCTTCTGTACCCAAGAGATCCCATCTTGGGGCCTTTTCCAGAGCTCCGCCGGAGGGGGCATTGATCACGGAGGGCCTCTACATCAACTCCATGGCCTCTTCGGTAATGTGTGAGTAGTTTACATCAGACCTACGGGTCCATAGCTAGTAGCTAGATGGATTCTTCTCTCTCTTTGGATGCCAATACAGAGTTCTCCTCGATTCTCTTGGACATCTATTCGATGTAACTCTTTTTGCAGTGTGTTTGTCGAGATCCGATGAATTGTGGGTTTATGATCAAGTCTATCTATGAACAATATTTGAATCTTCTCTGAATTCTTTTATGCATGATTGGTTTATCTTTGCAAGTCTCTTCGAATTATCAGTTTGGTTTGGCCTACTAGATTGATCTTTCTTGCAATGGGAGAAGTGCTTAGCTTTGGGTTCAAACTTCCGGTGCTCGATCCCGGTGACAGAAAGGGAAACGACACGTATTGTATTGTTGCCATTGAGGATAACAAGATGGGGTTTATATCATATTGCATGAGTTTATCCATCTACATCATGTCATCTTGCTTAAGGCGTTACTCTGTTCTTATGAACTTAATACTCTAGATGCATGCTGGATAGTAGTCGATGTGTGGAGTAATAGTAGTAGATGCAGAATTGTTTCGGTCTACTTGTCTTAGACGTGATGCCTATATACATGATCATGCCTAGATATTCTCATAATTATTCGCTTTTCTGTCAATTGCTTGACAGTAATTTATTCACCCACCGTAATACATATGCTATCCTGAGAGAAGCCACTAGTGAAACCTATGGCCCCGGGGTCTATTTTCCATCATACAAGTTTCCAATCTACTTTATTTTGCTATCTTTACTTTCAATCTATATCATAAAAATACCAAAAATATTTATCTTATTGTTATCATCTCTATTAGATCTCACTCTTGCAAGTGGCCGTGAAGGGATTGACAACCCCTTTATCGCGTTGGTTGCGAGGTTCTTATTTGTTTGTGTAGGTATGAGGTAACTTGCGCGTGGTCTCCTATTGGATTAATGCCTTGGTTCTCAAAAACTGAGGGAAATACTTACGCTGCTTTACTGTACCACCCTTTCCTATTCAAGGGAAAACCAACGCAGTGCTCAAGAGGTAGCAAAATCCACAAAGCACATAAGAAGAATAATAAAATCTGTCAGAAAAATCAAGAAACTCCGGAGTGATAGCGTTGGATTATATCCAGATGACTAAAAATCTAGCAGACCCTTTTACGAAAGGGCTATCATGGATTGTGATAGAAAATGTATCGAGGGAGATGGGTATGAGACCCACGTAAGTTTCCATGAGGTAACCCAACCTATGTGATCGGAGATCCCGTGAATTAGGACCTGGGAAAACAATCCAGCGGTCAACTGAGGAGAGTATCCTTAATTAACCCACTCCGTTGGAGATGCAATAATACTCTCAATTCTGTAAGGCAGGCTGACTTTTGACTTAATGTGTTCCAAAGCTTATGAAAGCAAGATGCTAAACTAGAGAGCATTCTTTGGAGGAACACACCTATGTGAGCCCGACTGCTGGTCACAGTCTATGAGATTGGGTGATCTCTAGGAAGTTCATGAGAAGGTAAGAAGTATGACTAATAAGCTCCACCCATGGGGTTTAGCCTTCGGCAGCCATGAATCAGCTGACAATGGGCCAAACTTCTACATGCCAAACTGACAATTCAAGGCATAGTCCATTGTTCAGTTGTGAAGAAGTCTAATCCCATTGCTCTAGGTGGAAGTTCAACTTAATAGTCTCCACTGAAAATTCTGGTATATCAAACATTATTTGGAACAGTTGACAAACTTATGTGCCTCGAGATCTGGTGGGGGATTTTTGGATTATGGACGGGCTTAGGCCCATATAAGACAATAATCCCTGGTTAATCTCTAAGGCTCATTTATGTATACGTCAAGTGGTGAGAAGTGTGGGAAGTTTAGTATCATACTGCTACAGTAAGAAGAGTGAGACCTCTTTATAAGGGCCGCTCCATCACTTTCTATTGGGAGCTTGGGAATAGGAGTTGTACACGCTCGCTCCTCCTCTGCCGCCCACCTCGCCTCGCCTCATCACGACGCGCGCGCATGCCACGGGTTGTGGGAATGAGCCAAGCTGAACCTTTTTTGCCGCTTAGGAATTGTTAATTAATTAACAAGTCGCTTATGGAAGCGCCGCTGTCCGAGACGTTGCACCGTGGGTTGTTCACGGACTCCATCGTGGGCCTGGCCTAGGCCCATCTACCTGACGACCTATATAAGAAGGCGCTAGCTAGTGGAGTGAATCCGAACTTAGTTCACTCACTCCCTCTCTTACAACCCTAGCCATCAGCTACTGTTTCTCTCTGTGTGTTGCTTCCGGCGATCCCATCCCGACGACAGTGTGCACAGTTGGTCAGGAGAGCAGGTGCCTCTGAAATCCTGTCTTTTGAGATCCTGCCCGGGAGAACGGCAATAAGATTTTTGGGGAGCATCTCGACGCGACTGCTCCCGATCTGTCCCTGTCTTTGTCTGCCTCTGTTTCCACTACTTCCTCTACATCGACTACATGGATGACGACGAAGTCGCCAAGAAGAAGGCCTTGGCTGATGCCGAGGCTGCTGCTGCCGTCGCCGCGTTGGCCGGGCTAACCGGAGGATATGACTCGTTCATCCCCTATCTGCTTGTTCATGTGCTGGCCGTATATATGTTGTTCATAGATGTTTCGTTTCTATGTACTGTACGTGCTCACATGCTTAGGTATCGGTATGAAATGCATACCGTATTTGCCATGTTTACTATTTACTCGTGGATTAGATTAGTTGAAAAAGTGCTAATATTTCCAACATCCGGGAATATATGCTGGACCTTTTGAAGATCATTAGGGAATTCTTTCCTCATAAATCTGAGATCAAATATACTTCAATCAAGGATGCTCGTATTGCCATGGGAAGCAATGATATAGAGTATGATCTGAATTATAATATTATTTTTTTATTATATTGCATTTCAATTGTTGGTTCAGTAGTGTGATTCCATTCTCGATCTGCTATCAGACACCTATGTAATCCAAGCGAGGAAATTGAAAGTCCCATAACAACCAGGAGTGCTGCTCCTGCCAGTCCATTTGAATCTTGCCACATCAACACAGACTGCAGAAAAAGGAAGATCATGGGAATGTCCCAAAGTAGAAACTCAAATGCACTGGCTTCAGCCTGTATACGGGTTAATTATTTATGTTCTGCGTGTGCAAATTCTCGCTAACAAGCATCACTTGTCGTTTCAGCTCCCAGTGTTGGCGTTGTCGCTCCTGTTACTTCCACGGAAGATTCGCTTTCTCATGTAGCACGAATGTATGAGCTCAAAACCACGATACTTATTTTGTATCGGAGGGAGTACTTATTATCTTGTTCTTGTTGCATTTATGCTATTCGCCTGAAGTGTAATTTACTGTTGTTTCCTATGATAAACTTGACGAATCTTATGGTGGGTTTATCTGACAATGAATCTTACGACGAAAGGAACAATAACAAAAAAAAGTAAAATCACGCAGACGCGGGAGGTTCAAGGTAAAGAATTAATTCACTAGCTAGATCCTATATTTGATTTTTTCTATGTTTTTGTCTGCATGTTCTAACTAATAAGCATTATTTGTTGGTTCAGGCATAGAAGTGGCCAGTTTGCAGACACGCCGATACATCTATGGAACAACAAGGATGATGGATAAGTTGGTGACACTGCTCTTTTGGGCTGCAGTACATTGTGTTATTTATTTATTTTGAAAAGGAGGATGACCCCCGACCTCTGCATCAACCGATGCATGCAGCCATCAATACATCGTGTTATTGTGGCGAAGGCTTGGTTTTATCCACTTCTAAGCTGAACTCTTTGTTGCTGTATTAAGTTCTCTTAATCTACTTTGTGCTGCAGTGTGTTAAACTAGTGTCTTGTATATTTCCTGTCTCTATGCAATCAAGTTTGTTTGCCCACTAAGCTCACCTCCATGCATCCGTTTTGTAATGTTATTATGGTCTTTCCACTACATTTGATGGTGATGCTTGAGAACAATAACTCTGAGATACTACGAAGTTACTTTTGGTTAGGCATAGTAAACATAAACGTAATGTAAACGGAAGGGGAAAAACCAAACATGTTTGGTTTAGCTTCTTGCGAAATCATTGAGATCCAGTGTAATCGATCTTGGTTAGACCACCGTCGAGGTTGTTTCAAGAGCCATCGTCATTACTTCTTCCGAGCAAGCGATTCTGGCTTCGCGCATTGAACCACCCATGAGGTTCCAGGAGTCGTTTTCATTACTTCTTTCGAGCAAGCGAATTTGACTTTGCTGCATTGAACCCAGCATGAGGTCGCCATAGAACCAGTTGCCCAAAGCCCATGCCGGCATATGCCAAATAACTGACCACACACACACAAGAGTGGCAAAGCACCTCCTATTTCGATGACGAGTGATGAGAGGAACATGCAAGGACTGTGCCACCAATGATACCCATAGCCAAACGCACATCGCCCGCCATCGTTGTAGCTCGGACCCGCCACAACAACTCCGACTCCAAAGCAACAGAACAAAGGCTAGAAGACCCACGAACATGCTGGAAAGCCTACTACTAAACCATGTCACGACCCAAACACCACTCGCTGACATGTGCTACGTCTCGAGCTAGCGAAGGTTTTCCCCGAAGAGGAGGGGGTGATGCAGCACAATAGCGTAAGTATTTCCCTCAGTTTTTGAGAACCAAGGTATCAATCCAGTAGGAGGTCACGCGCAAGTCCCTCGTACCTGCACAAAACGGTAGCAACTCGCAACCAACGCTTAGGGGTTGTCAATCCCTTCACGGTCACTTATGAGAGTGAGATCTGATAGAGATAATATTTTTGGTATTTTTGGTATAAAGATGCGAAGTGAAAAAGTAAAAGCAAAACAAGTAAAATAAAGTAATGGAGATTGATATGATGAGAATAGACCCGGGGGCCATAGGTTTCACTCGTGGCTTCTCTCAAGAGCATAGATATTCTACGGTGGGTGAACAAATTACTGTTGAGCAATTGATAGAATTGAGCATAGTTATGAGGTTATCTAGGTATGATCATGTATATAGGCATCACGTCCGTGACAAGTAGACCGACTCCTTCCTGCATCTACTACTATTACTCCACTCATCGACCGCTATCCAGCATGCATCTAGAGTATTTAGTTAAAAACAGAGTAACGCCTTAAGCAAGATGACATGATGTAGAGGAATAAATTCATGCAATATGATAAATACCCCATCTTGTTATCCTCGATGGCAACAATACAATACGTGCCTTGCAACTCTTTTTGTCACTGAGTAAGGACACCGCAAGATTGAACCCAAAGCTAAGCACTTCTCCCATGGCAAGAACTACCAATCTAGTTGGCCAAACCAAACGGATAATTCGAAGAGACTTGCAAAGATAACTCAATCATACATAAAAGAATTCAGAGAAGATTCAAATATTATTCATAGATAAGTTGGATCATAAACCCACAATTCATCGGTCTCAACAAACACACCGCAAAAAGAAGATTACATCGAATAGATCTCCACGAGAGAGGGGGAGAACATTGTATTGAGATCCAAAAAGAGAGAAGAGGCCATCTAGCTACTAGCTATGGACCCGAAGGTCTGAAGTAAACTACTCACACTTCATCGGAAGGGCTATGATGTTGATGTAGAAGCCCTCCGTGATGGATGCCCTCTCCGGCGGAGCTCCGGAACAGGCCCCAAGATGGGATCTCGTGGATACAGGAAGTTGCGGTGGTGGAATTAGGTTTTTGGCTCCGTCTTTGGTCTAATGGGGGTACGTAGGTATATATAGGAGGAAGGAGCACGTCGGTGGAGCTCCGAGGGGCCCCACGAGGCAGGGGGCGCGCCCTCCACCCTCGTGACCTCCCCGGAAACTTCTTGGAGTAGGGTCCAAGTCTCCTGGATCACGTTCGGTGAGAAGATCACGTTCCCGAAGGTTTCATTCCGTTTGGACTCCGTTTGATATTCTGTTTCCTCGAAATACTGAAATAGGCAAAAAACAACAATTCTGGGCTGGGCCTCCGGTTAATAGGTTAGTCCCAAAAATAATATAAAAGTGGAAAATAAAGCCCAATATAGTCCAAAACAGTAGATAAAGTAGCATGGAGCAATCAAAAATTATAGATACGTTGGAGACGTATCAACATGCAAGACTCTACCTCTCAACTTATCTGGTGAGTGGAAGAAGGATCCGACCTTTTTGTTAGATTTCTTGTGTTGTGCCCACTACTGTGTGTGTGCGCGCACGCGTGTGTGATGATGTGCAGGTGTAGGAAATAGGCGAATCTCAACTATGGGATTTACAACTCGGTTAGGCAACTACCAATTTTTAGTTTTCTTAACAAATTAGGATGTGCAACAAATAGGTTGTCTAGATATGCGACTAGGTGAGCAACCTATATGATGCAAGCAACACAAGCAAGCTAGAGATAATACACAAGTAAAGCTTGCACAAAGTAAAGGTAAGAAATAACCACAAGTGGAGCCGGTGGAGACGAGAATGTGTTACCGAAGTTCCTTCTCTTTGAGAGGAAGTACATCTTCGTTGGGGCAGTGTGGAAGCACAATGCTCCCAAGAAGCCACTAGGGCCACCGTATTCTCCTCACGCCCTCACACAATGCGAGATATCGTGATTCCACTAGTGATGCCCTTGAAGGCAACGACCGAACCTTTACAAAAAAGGTTGGGGGAAATCTCCACAACTTAATTGGAGGCTCCCAACAACACCACGAAGATTCACCACAATGGAACATGGCTCCGAGGTGACCTCAACCATCTAGGATGCTCAAACACCCAAGAGTAACAAGATCCATAAGGGATTAGTGGGGGGATCAAATTTCTCTTGGTGGAAGTGTAGATCGGGGCCTTCTTAACCAATTCCTAGAAAATCAACATGTTTGATTGGCTAGGGAGAGAGATCGGGCGAAAATGAGCTTTGGAGCAACAATGGAATTTGGGGGAGGAAGAGGTGGTATTGTTGGAGAAGAAGACCCCCTTTATATGGGGGGAGACCCCAAGTAGAAGGAACACGCCACGAGCGGTAGCAGGAGCGGTGATAGGCGCGGTACTACTGCTTATAAGCGGTACTACCGCTCCTACTGCCGCTGCTCAAATGGGACCAACTAGGGTCAGTGGTAGTATGCCAGTGGGACCACTGCTGGACTACCGCTGAACCCGACACGAGAAACTCGAGTCCCGAATAGAGGCGGTAGTACGAGCGGTACTACCGCCTGCCGCTACAGGGGGTACTACCACTGCCAGCCACGGTACTACCGCTGGCTCCATCCTGAGCCACTGCCAACACCACGGCAAATACTCCAGAGAAGCGGGTAAGAACTCAGGGTGCAAAGGAGATGTGTACGTGTTTATTCCACCCAAACCTTTCCGATACGGACCCCCTCTTGATAGTACGGTATATTCTATGACTCAAGTCCACCAAAAATGAAGTGAAGGAAAATGCATCATCTTCTCTTTAAACACGGAGGGGTAGAAATCGTCTCGTGCCGCATGAAGGAATATCTGAAATGCTGAATGCACACGATTAGTCCGCAAAAGCATTGCCATCAGTCACCAAAACCACTGAGAGAGAAATATGTCCTAACAATCTTTGATTGCAAATTTTTGTTGGTAGCTTACCAAGCTGAGGGTTTGCCAGCTTAATCTGAAGTGTTGTTTCAAATATGATATATGTTGTGGGTATGGATTGTCATCTCCTCCCTACCTCCCCGAGGCCTCGTTTGATAAAAGGGGGTTGGGAGGGTTTTGCGAGGATAGTCGCTGAGGGGCGTAGAAAACTCGGAGATCCCCGAAGGCTCATTTGGCACACGGGGTGTGTTTGGGCCAACCCCTTTGATCCCTAGAGACCGTATTATTTGATGAATCTGGGCCTTCATTGCAACTTCAACTACATCTACCTCTTTTGAGAACTATGTCGAAATTTGTGTACCAAGTGTCGGCTCCAGAGAGCTGGTGCAAAACATGCAGTTCGACTCCATTCTCTTTGGTGCCGAACTTTTGGTATAGCTGGTGCATCACTCTCGAACAAGACGGCATGACAATTGACGTTTCAAGTTCGCTCCATGTAGTATGTTGCCAGCTATTAACATAATAAAATGTGATTTTTATTTCTGTGCCCCTGGTTCCTTAGCACTACTCATTCATCCCCACTTGGTTACCTGTTGCTCACTTTTCGCCACTCCCTTGCCTGAAACCCTCAGAACAGGTTACAACGGACGTTGCCGTCGGGTCAATGCCTTTGACCGTTAACTCTGACGAGTGGGGCGCGTAGGGCCGAGTACACCTTTGACCGTTACCCATATAGTTGTTTCATATGCTGACCGTACATGTATTCGTATACGTCGGTGCATGCAACTGCCGCGGTCGTGGGTAGCACGTGTCCATGGGACATGCCCGAAACGTCCCATCGTATAAAGAGGGGGAACCACCTCCCTGCGCGTCGCCCCTACCATTTTCCCCCAAATCCCCTCCCTGCCGCATCCCCTCCCTCTTCCCCACCGGTGTCGTCTCGCTCTCCTCAACTGCCTCCACTGCACCGTCTCGCTCTCCCCCATTGCATCCTCTTCCTCACCTTCATCGCCTCCATCTACCCGGAGATGGCCAATGCTCGTGGTGACGCCGACGCACCAGCCGGAGATGTGGTCGAGCTGCAGGGCACGGTGACCGTGGATGTCGGCGGCGTCCATGGCGGTGCGGGGAAACTCGCAATCCCTGTGGATGTGGAGAAGGAGGTGGCGGGCTCCGCCTCAGCGCTACAGAAGGTGACAGTGTCGAGCGGTGCAGTCCATCCTGATAACCCCGATGCGCAGCCTGGCGAGGAGCAGGAGGTATTTGCACTTGCTTTGCTTTAGGGTATTAGCTTGTAGAGTTAGTTGGATTGGTTAGATTGTGGATTCATACGGTAGTTCAGATGGTTAGAGTAGTTGGTTTAACAGGTGGGTCAGGGTTTCTGTATTGGGGGGATGGGGGTTTTGTACTAGGGTTTGTTGGATAAATTCGTTGCAAAAATGCTAGATAGTTCTGTTTATTAGATGTGCTTCAATACTACATAGATGTATGCTTATTAGATTTGTTTTTAATGCTCACAGATTGAGGTTTTTAATGCTACAGACATGTATGCTTATTAGATTGGGTCCCTATTAGATTTGTTTTTGAATGCTACTCAGATTGGGGTTTTAAATGTCATATGCCCAAATGGAATCCATTGATTAAGAAGTTATTTGATTCATTAATATATAAATTTGTCCACAATATGTAGTTATATTAGCTTTGTTGTTCAATATGTGTGCTTGACAATGGAAAATGCAAATAGGATCATAGTATATTGGGAGTATATTAGCCCTATGATCATTGTGTCATGTGTGCATATCTAAATTTTCAATTGGCGTGATGGATGTAATTGTATATTCAGGAGGATGATGGTTGGGGGGAGAGGGAAGAGGAAGCTGGCCCAGTACGACCCGTACAATCCAGAGTTTAGTGACGACAAAGAATATGAGGTAAGCCTACTTGAAATTTGGATTGTTCATTTAGTTCCTTTGACATTGTGTATATGAATCTATAATGTATTAATGCGATTCATTCATGTGTGCAGTATGATTCTGGAGATGATGTGTACAAGGGCAACGTCGTGTCCTTCACAGCCAAGGAGGTGCAGAAGATCAATGCCAAGGGAGTTGTTTCCTTCTACAACCGCAAGATCAAGAAGTGGCACTGCCCCTACTTCACCACCAAGCCAAAGCCAAAGAATGACCGCAACGATCACCTTCTGTCTCATGCAGAGGATGTAGCGATTCGCGGGGAGGACTACATGATCAGGGGGCAGCATGCTGCGCTCGTGAAGGCCCTAACTCCGGCGTGATGTGATGATGTGATGATGTGATGCTGTGATGAACTTTATCTTTTGGGTTACTTTGGGTCCAGTTACTATTGGTAAACTTATGGTGTGTTGAACTGAATCTATATTATGGTAGTAATGTATTATGCTATCTATATTTGTCTGTCCTTAAATTTGCCTGTGGTGTATGGTTAGTTATGTTTAGATGTGTTGTGAACCATGAGTTTAGGTGCTGCAATGATCACACATGTTGTTTCAGTGTTGCTTCATTGATCAGACATGTTATTTCAGTGTTGCTTTACTGATCACACAAGTTGTTTCAGTGTTGCTTCACTGATTACACATGTTGTTTCAGTGTTGCTTCAATGATTACACATGTTATTTGTCTCATGTTTATTGATCAAATCAAATAAATGCAAAAAAATAAAACCTTGGCAAACTATTTATGTTTGTGTAGGAGAACATGTGTGCAAAATTTGAGGTGATTTAGAGGAGGTCAAAGAAATTTGAATTTGAGAAATGTGCTCCAAATGAGATCCCAGGCGAAGGTAAACAACCCATTTGTAATCAAGTTTTTTTGGACCTACTCTAAATGAGCCAAATGTTTTTACTAACACCTATTCAATCTATATAGTGTAGATTCGAAGTCTCACTATTTTTTGAATTAATCTTCATATTTATACATTTTCTTTTGAAAAAATATTCTTTAATATAAAAACTATTAAAAACACGTTTAAAATATGAAAATGGAAAACTAAGTTCATATCCTTCTTATTCACTTCGAAATAAAGCTTTGGTGATTTTTTGATTTTTTTTTAATTTTTCAAAAACAGAAGGTAACCCTACCTCATGTCCTTAAACTCTATGAAATCTTGTAGGTAATAGCTCATATAGTCATATGTGTGAAGGTTTTCTCATGAAAATGACCATAGACCAAGTTTATGATTTTTTGTTGGTAACGTCTCACATAAGACAACATCATGCGCATGCTTTATATTTTTTAAAATTAATGGTGCTCATTTGACCTCGATCGTGCCAGCTAGGGTTTTCTCATGAAAATGACCATAGACCAAGTTTAGTATTTTTTCCATGTTAGTGTCTCTTATAAAAAGACGAAAGGTGAAGGTTTCATATTTTTTGATTTTTTAAAATTAGTTATGCTCAGTCAAAGCTTTCCAAACCTCGTTGACCAGCTCAAAACCCCTCTAAACCCCGCAGGGTTTCGCCTAACCCTAGCTCCGAACGGCATCCGTCCGATCATACCCTGGCGCCAAGCGACAGCTCTCAGATGTGGTCTTCTAGAAGGAATTCGGCTGGCTGGCTGCGTGCAGGCTCTGGACCATTGGATCACAAGGACGGCTCCGCATTATTGGATCATGGGGCGATCCGCGAGAGGCGATCCTGTTGGTTGTTCTCGACTACTCGCCCACCACTGACTCCATGAAAAAATGGCCACAAGCCCTTCAAAAATTGTCTCTTTTTGTTCATATAATATTTATGACCACGGATTCCCACGCATGCAATTAGCTTCTTTTTCTTCTTCTTTTGAAACCTCCGTTTCCCACGGTGTACACTCCCGATGTTGCGATGGGTTTGAAAACGGGCTACTTCACATTTGTGAAGGAAATATGCCCTAGAGGCAATAATAAAGTTGTTATTTATATTTCCTTATATCATGATAAATTTTTATTATTCATGCTAGAATTGTATTAACCGGAAACTTGGTACATGTGTGAATACATAGACAAACAGAGTGTCACTAGTTTGCCTCTACTTGACAAGCTCGTTGAATCAATGATGCTTATGTTTCCTAACCATAGACATGAGTTGTCATTTGATTAACGGGATCACATCATTAGAGAATAATGTGATTGACTTGACCCATCCGTTAGCTTAGCACGATGATCGTTTAGTTTGTTGCTATTGCTTTCTCCATAACTATACATGTTCCTATGACTGTGAGATCATGCAACTCCCGAATACCGGAGGAACACTTTGTGTGCTACCAAACGTCACAACGTAACTGGGTGATTATAAAGGTTCTCTACAGGTGTCTCCGATGGTGTTTGTTGAGTTGGCATGGATCAAGATTGGGATTTGTCACTCCGATTGTCGGAGAGGTATCTCTGGGCCCTCTCGGTAATGTACATCACTATAAGCCTTGCAAGTAATGTAGTTAATGAGTTAGTTACGGGATATAGCATTACGGAACGCGTAAAGAGACTTGCCGGTAACGAGATTGAACTAGGTATTGAGATACCGACGATCGAATCTTGGGCAAGTAACATACCCATTACAAAGGGAACAACGTATATCGTTATGCGGTTTGACCGATAAAGATCTTCGTAGAATATGTAGGAACCAATATGAGCATCCAGGTTTCGCTATTTGTTATTGACCGGAGACATGTCTCGGTCATGTCTACATAGTTCTCGAACCCGTAGGGTCCGCACGCTTAACGTTCGGTGGCGATCGTATTATGAGTTTATGTGTTTTGATGTACTGAAGGTAGTTCGGAGTCCCGGATTTGATCATGGACATGACGAGGAGTCTCGAAATGGTTGAGACATAAAGATCGATATATTGGACGACTATGTTTGGACATCGGTAGGGTTCCGAGTGAAGCTCGGGCATATACCGGAGTATAGGGGGGTTACCGGAACCCCCCAAGGAGTTTAATGGGTCTTATGGGACTTAGTGGAAAGAGAGGAGGGGATGCCAGGGCAGGCTGCGTGCCCTCTCCCCCTTTGGTCTGAATTGGACTAGGAAGGGGGGCGGCCGGCGCCCCCCTTTCCTCCTTCCTTCTCCTACTCCTATTACATGGAAAGGGGGGAATCCTACTCCCAGTGGGAGTAGGACTCCCCATGGGGCGCGCCATAGGAGGGTCGGCCCTCCCCTCCTCCACTCCTTTATATACGGGGGAGGGGGGCACCCCATACACACACAAGTTGATCATTAATCTTTAGCTGTGTGCGGTGCCCCCCTCCACCATAATCCACCTTGGTAATATCGTAGCGGTGCTTAGGCGAAGTCCTGTTCTGGTAGCAACATCATCACCGTCATCACACCGTCGTGCTGACGAAGCTCTCCCTCAAAGCTCTACTAGATCGTGAGTTCGCGGGACGTCACCGAGTCGAACGTGTGCAGATCCCGGAGGTGCCGTATCTTCGGTACTAGATCGGTCGATCATGAAGACGTACGACTACATCAACCGCGTTGTCATAACGCTTCTTCTTACAGTCTACAAGGGTACGTAGACGATACTCACCCCTCTCGTTGCTATGCATCACCATGATCTTGCGTGTGCGTAGGAAAATTTGAAATTACTGCGTTCCCCAACAGTGGCATCCGAGCCAGGTTTATGCGTAGATGTTATATGCACGAGTAGAACACAAATGAGTTGTGGGCATGGGTATATACATATTGCTTGCCATCACTAGTTGATTCTTGATTCAGCGGCATTGTTGGATGAATCAGCCTAGACCGACATTACGCGTACACTTACGCGAGACTGGTTCTACCGACGTGCTTCGCACACAGGTGGCTAGTGGGTGTCTATTTCTGCAGCCTTAGTTGAATCGGATTCAATGAACAGGGTTCTTTCTGAAGATCAAAAAGCAATCACTATACCATGTTGTGGTTTTTGATGCGTAGGTAAGAACGGTTCTTGCTCAGCCTGTAGCAGCCACGTAAAACTTGCAACAACAAAGTAGAGGACGTCTAACTTGTTTTTGCAGGGCATGTTGTGATGTGATATGGTCAAGACATGATGCTAAATTTTATTGTATGAGATGATCATGTTTTGTACACATTTATCGGCAATTGGCAGGAGCCATATGGTTGTCGCTTTATTGTATTAAATGCAATCGCCATGTAATTGCTTTACTTTATCACTAAGCGGTAGCGATAGTCGTAGAAGCAATAGTTGGCGAGACGACAATGATGCTTCGATGGAGATCAAGGTGTCAAGCCGGTGACGATGGTGATCATGACGGTGCTTTGGAGATGGAGATCAAAGGCACGAGATGATGATGGCCATATCATATCACTTATATTGATTGCATGTGATGTTTATACTTTATGCATCTTATTTTGCTTAGTTCTGCGGTAGCATTATGAGATGATCTCTCACTAAATTTCAAGGTATAAGTGTTCTCCCTGAGTATGCATCGTTGCTACAGTTCATCATGCCGAGACACCACGTGATGATCAGGTGTGATAAGCTCTACGTTCACATACAACGAGTGCAAGCCAGTTTTGCACACACGAAATACTCGGGTTAAACTTGACGAGCCTAGTATATGCAGATATGGCCTCGGAACAATGGAGACCGAAAGGTCGAGCATGAATCATATAGTAGATATGATGAACATAGTGATGTCCACCATTGAAAACTACTCCATCTCACGTGATGATCGGACATGGTTTAGTTGATATGGATCACGTGATCACTTAGATGATTAAAGAGATGTCTATCTAAGTGGGAGTTCTTAAGTAATTTGATTAATTGAACTTTAATTTATCATGAACCTAGTACGTGATAGTATTTTGCATGTCTATATTGTTCTAGATAGATGGTTCGAGCTGTTGTTCCATTGAATTTTAATGCGTTCCCATAGAAAGCTAAGTTGAAAGATGATGGTAGCAACTACACGGACTGGGTCCGTAACTTGAGGATTATCCTCATTGCTGCATAGAAGAATTACGTCCTGGAAGCGCCGCTAGGTGACAAACCCGCTGCAGGAGCAACGCCAGATGTTATGAACACCTAGCAGAGCAAAGTTGATGACTACTCGATAGTTTAGTGTGCCATGCTTTACGACTTAGAACTGGGACTTCAACGATGTTTTGAATGTCATGGAGCATATGAGATGTTCCAGGAGTTGAAGTCAATATTTCAAGCAAATGCCCGGATTGAGAGATATGAAGTCTCCAATAAGTTCTATAGCTGCAAGATGGAGGAGAATAGTTCTGTAAGTGAACATATACTCAGAATGTCTGGGTACCACAACCACTTGACTCAACTAGGAGTTAATCTTCCTGATGATAGTGTCATTGACAGAGTTCTTCAATCACAACCACCAAGCTACAAGAGCTTCGTGATGAACTATAATATGCAAGGGATGGATAAGACGATTCCTGAGCTCTTCGCAATGCTAAAGGCTACGGAGGTAGAAATCAAGAAAGAGCATCAAGTGTTGATGGTCAACAAGACCACCAGTTTCAAGAAAAAGGGTAAAGGGAAGAAGGGGAACTTCAAAAAGAACAGCTTGCTGCTCAAGTGAAGAAACCCAAGTCTGGACCTAAGCCTGAGACTGAGTGTTTCTACTGCAAAGGAACTGTTCACTGGAAGCAAAACTGCCCCAAGTATTTGGCGGAGAAGAAGGATGGCCAAGTGAAAGGTATATTTCATATACATGTTATTGATGTGTACCTTACTAATGCTCGCAGTAGTGCCTGGGTATTTGATACTGGTTCAGTTGCTAACATTTGCAACTCAAAACAGGGGCTACGGATTAAGCGAAGATTGGCTAAGGACGAGGTGAAGATGCGCGTGGGAAATGGTTTCAAAGTCGATATGATTGCCGTCAGCACGCTACCTCTACATCTACCTTCGGGATTAGTTTTAGACCTAAATAATTGTTATTTGGTGCCAGCATTGAGCATGAACATTATACCTGGATCTTGTTTAATGTGAGACGGTTATTCATTTAAATCAGAGAATAATGGTTGTTCTATTTATATGAGTAATAACTTTTATGGTCATGCACCCTTAATGAGTGGTCTATTTTTACTAAATCTTGATAGTAGTGATAAACATGTTCATAGTATTGAAGCCAAAAGATGTAGAGTTGATAATGATAGTGCAACTTATTTGTGGCACTGCCATTTAGGTCATATTGGTGTAAAGCGCATGAAGAAACTCCATTCTGATGGACTTCTAGAATCACTTGATTATGAATCACTTGGTACATGCGAACCATGCCACATGGGCAAGATGACTAAAACTTCGTTCTCCGGAACAATGCAGCGAGCAACAGAGTTATTGGAAATCATACATACTGATGTATGTGGTCCAATGAACATTGAAGCTCGCGGCTGATATGTCTCCAACGTATCTACTTTTCCAAACACTTTTGCCCTTGTTTTGGACTCTAACTTGCATGATTCGAATGTAACTAACCCGGACTGGTGCTGTTTTCAGCAGAACTACCGTGGTGTTATTTATGTGCAGAAACAAAAGTTCTCGGAATGACCTGAAACTTCACGGAACACCTTTTCGGAAAATATAAAAAATCCTTGCAAAAGATGAAGGCTAGGGGGCCCACCACCTGTCCACGAGGGTGGGGGCGCGCCCCCCTACCTCGTGGGCCCCCTGGAGCTCCTCCGACTCCAACTCTATATATTTGGTTTCGGGGAGAAAAAAATCAGAGAGAAGAAATCATCGCGTTTTACGATATGGAGCCGCCGCCAAGCCCTAAAACCTCTCGGGAGGGCTGATCTGGAGTCTGTTCGGGGCTCCGGAGAGGGGAATCCGTCGCCATCATCACCATCGACCATCCTCCATCACCAATTTCATGATGCTCACCACCGTGCGTGAGTAATTCCATCATAGGCTTGCTGGACGGTGATGGGTTGGATGGGATCTATCATGTAACCGAGTTATTTTTGTTAGGGTTTGATCCCTAGTATCCACTATGTTTTGAGATTCATGTTGCTATGACTTTGCTATGCTTAATGCTAGTCACTACGGCCCGAGTGACATGATTTCATATATGAACCTATTATGTTTTCATCAATATATGAGAGTTCTTGATCCTATCTTGCAAGTCTATAGTCACCTATTATGTGTTATGATCCGTTAACCCCGAAGTGACAATAATCGGGATACTTACCGGTGATGACCGTAGTTTGAGGAGTTCATGTATTCACTATGTGTTAATGCTTTATTCTGGTACTCTACTAAAAGGAGGCCTTAATATCCCTTAGTTTCCATAAGGACCCCGCTGCCACGGGAGGGTAGGACAAAAGATGTCATGCAAGTTCTTTTCCATAAGCACATATGACTATATTCGGAATACATGCCTACATTATATTAATGAACTGGAGCTAGTTCTGTGTCACCCTAGGTTATGACTATTACATGATGAACCGCATCTGGCATAATTCTCCATCACTGATCCATTTCCTACGAGCTTTCCATATATTGTTCTTCGTTTATTTACTTTTCCGTTGCTATTGCTATCATCACTACAAAATACCAAAAACATTACTTTTGCTATCATTACCTTTTGCTATTGTTACCACTACTATCATATTACTTTGCTACTAAATACTTTGTTGCAGATATTAAGTTTCCAGGTGTGGTTGAATTGACAACTCAGCTGCTAATACTTGAGAATATTCTTTGGCTCCCCTTGTGTCGAATCAATAAATTTGGGTTGAATACTCTACCCTCAAAAACGGTTGCGATCCCCTATACTTGTGGGTTATCAAGACTATTTTCTGGCGCCATTGCCGGGGAGCATAGCTCTATTCTTTGAGGCACTTGGGATTTATATCTGCTTATCATTATGAAGAACTTGAGAGATCCAAAAACCAAGATTTATCCCTCAACTACAAGGGGAGGTAAGGAACTGCCATCTATCTCTGCACTTGATTCACCTTCTGTTATGAGTAAGCTTGCGACACCTAAACCTGCTTCTGTTATTCGTTCTGATATGTCGCATGTTATTGATGATGCCACTTCTGCTATGTATGATACTTATGATGAAACTACTTCTATGCTTGATACTACTGTGCCACTTGGTGATTTTCTTGATGAACAACTTGCTAGGGCTAGAGAGAATGAAAGTATTGAATCTGATAATACTGATGAAATTGATGATGAAGACTTGTCTGTTATTCCTGAGGGTTATGTTTTTGATAAAGAAGCTTCTTTAGCTATTTTAGCTTGGAAAGATAGATACGAACTCAAGAGGTTATTAGCTAAATGGAATCAACAATCTGTAAATGCTAGAATGAAACCTGACCCTACGTTTGCTAGTTCACCTATCTGTGTTACCGATAAGGATTATGAATTCTCTATTGATCCTGATATAATTACTTTGGTTGAATCTGTTCCTTTTCATGGCTATGAATCTGAAACTGTTGTGGCACATCTTACTAAATTAAATGATATAGCTACCCTGTTCACTAATGATGAGAGAACACGTTACTTTTATATCCTTAAAATATTTCCGTTCTCATTAAAGGGTGATGGTAAGACATGGTTTAATTCTCTTGATCCTACTTGTGTGCATAGTCCCCAGGATATGATTTATTACTTCTCTGCTAAATATTTCCCTGCTCATAAGAAACAAGCTGCTTTGAGGGATATATATAATTTTGTGCAAATTGAAGAAGAGAGTCTCCCACAAGCTTGGGGGAGGCTTCTCAAGTTACTTAATGCTTTGCCTGATCATCCTCTTAAGAGCAATGAAATACTTGATATCTTTTATAATGGACTAACCGATGCTTCCAGAGATTACCTAGATAGTTGTCCTGGTTCTGTTTTTAGGGAAAGGACACCGGATGAAGCTGAAATTCTATTGAATAATATGTTGAAAAATGAAAATAATTGGACACTTCGTGAACCAACTCCTGAGCCTATTCCTAAACCAACTCCGAAGAAGAGGGGTGTTCTATTTCTCAGTCCTGAAGATATGCAAGAGGCAAAGAAATCTATGAAAGAAAAAGGTATTAAAGCTGAAGATGTTAAGAATTTTCCTCCTATTGAAGAAATACATGGTCTTAATTTACCGCCTGTTGAAGAAACATATGATCTTACTCCATTACCTATTGAAGAAACTCATGGTCTTGATAACTCGACACAGGTAGTAAAGGTAAATTCTCTCTATAGATATGATAAAGCTGAAATCCCATTTACTAAATTTGCTAGCCCATGCTTAGATGAGTTTGATAAATTTATAGCTAAGCAAGAAGACTTTAATGCTTATTTTGGTAGAAAATTGAAATACAATTCAAATATGCTTGAACACTTGGGTGATTATATGGCTAATGTCAAAGGTGAACTTAAACTTATTAGTAAACATGCTTCTATGGTTACCACTCAAGTAGAACAAGTACTTAAAGCTCAAAAATGATTTGCTCAATGAATTGAATAGTAAGAATAATGATAATGGTGTTAGAGTTATGACTAGAGGTGGTAAAATGACTCAGGAACCTTTGTATCCGGAAGGCCATCCTAATAGAATTGAGCAAGATTCTCAGAGAAATAATGTGGATACACCTAGTCCTTCTAATAGGAAGAAAAAGAAAAATGATAGGACTTTGCATGCTTCTAATAAACCTATTACTGAAACACCTGAGAATCCCAATGGATTTTATTTCTGATGCTGAAACACAATCTGGTAATGAACCTGAAACTGGTGATAGTGTTAACGATAATGTTCATGATGATGCTCAACCTAGCAATGACAACGATATAGAAATTGAACCTGTTGTTGATCTTGATAACCCACAATCAAAGAATCAAAGTTATGATAAGAAAGACTTTGTTGCTAGGAAACATGGTAAAGAAAGAGAACCATGGTTCAGAAACACATGCCTTTTCCTCCCAAACCATCCAAGAAAAAGGATGATGAGGATTTTGAGCGTTTTGCTGAAATGATTAGACCTATCTTTTTGCGCATGCGATTAACTGATATGCTCAAAATGAATCCTTATGCTAAGTATATGAAAGATATTGTTACTAATAAAAGAAAGATACCAAAAGCTGAAATTTCCACCATGCTTGCTAATTATACTTTTAAGGGTGGAATACCAAAGAAACTTGGAGATCCAGGAGTACCCACTATACCATGCTCTATTAAAAGGAATTATGTTAAAACTGCTTTATGTGAGTTGGAGCCGGTGTTAGTGTTATGCCTCTCTCTTTATATCGTAGACTTGATTTGAATAAGTTGACACCTACTGAAATATCTTTGCAAATGACCGATAAATCAACTGCTATACCTGTCGGTATTTGTGAGGATGTGCCTGTTGTAGTTGCAAACATTACTATTTTAACGGACTTTGTTATTCTTGATATTCCTGAGGACGATAGTATGTCTATTATTCTTGGAAGACCCTTTTTGAATACTGCAGGGGCTGTTATTGATTGCACTAAAGGCAATGTCACTTTTCATGTTAATGGTAACGAGCATACGGTACACTTTCCGAGGAAACAACCTCAAGTTCATAGTATCAACTCTATTGGAAAAATTCCATCGATTATATTTGGAGGTTTCGAATTTCCTCTTCCTACTGTCAAGAAGAAATATGATATTCTTATTATTGGGGATGTGCATATCCCCGTTGAGGTAACATAGTGTTATTCGGAATTTCTTCGGTTCCATGTTACTCGGAATGAGTTTGTTAACAAGACCTGGTCAACCTTGTTAGTGGATTCCTTTTTATGAGCATGAGATGGATGAAACTAGAAGGCACAACCTTCTGTATGCCACCTTTACTTTCTGTTATTTATATTAAATAAAATAAAAATAAGTATTTTTCTGTCTGTTATCTAATTATCCGTGCAATATAAAAATACCCCGAAATTAAAAGTTGTCCAAATGCCCTAAAATTTATATATTGATTTTTTCCAGAATATTTGATAATATTTGGCACCGAGAACACAGCAGGGGGGTCATCCACCTGGCCACGAGGGTGGAGGGCGCGCCCTACCCCGTGGGCGGCCCCCTACCTCGTGGGCCCACGGTGGCCCTCCTCCACTTACCCTTTCACCCACACACTCCTTCTTCCTCCCACAAACACGAATAACCAGCTCAAACCCGAGTCCAAGCTCGTTTTGCTACCATTTTCGATCTCCTTGCTCAAAGCACCTCTCACAAAACTGCTTGGGTAGATTGTTCCTTTGTATGTGACTCCTCCATTGGTCCAATTAGTTTTTGTTCTAGTGCTTTATTCATTGAAAATTTATGCTGCCTAGGTGACCATGTTCTTGAGCTTGCATGTCAAATTTATTTGGTTCCAAGTAGTTTTGATGCATGATATAGGCTCTAGGCACTTGTAGGAGTAGTTGCTATCAATATTTTTGAGTTTGGTTTACTTTTGAAGTTACTAAAAAAATTCAGAATTTTTCAGAGGAAGAAATATGCTTAGGAAAATGTTCCAAGGTGGTTCTTCAAGAAAGCAAGGACCCAGGCTTGCAATGCGCGATGCTGATGAAGAGCCACCAAGAGACGCTCCAGTGCGTCCTTGTGAATGGCCTTCTGAAAACTTTATGGATCAAGCGGGAATTAAGGAAGAATTTAAAGCATATTTACGTAATGCTGATCTTGTGAGCTTCGAGGAAGAGAAGTGCAGCCAATATCACCATCTCACTAGTTCCTTCGTGAGGAGGTTTGAATTTTCATCTTCACGTAATTCTCCAACTGTCCTGTTTGATCTTTATGAAAATTCTTACACTATGGACTTAGAGGATTTTACCACTGCTTGCAAACTTCCACAATGGGGTAGTATTAGGGATCCTCGCAAATCTGAATTTAGAGATTTTCTTGCCAGTATAACTGTGGGGGAATCTAGAGATATAACACAAGCTACCATAGGGAGCATTCGTTTTCCTGCTATACATTATTTTTCTCTCTTCATAGGTAGATGCATAAATGGTAAAGGTGAAGTATGTCATATGTGTGTTCTTGACCTCAGTATTCTTAGGAGTGATGTATTAGGAGACAAATCTTATAATTTGGGAGCCATTGTTCCACGTAGGTTGCATCTTAATAGATTTAATGGAGATTTCTTTGGTGGAATTTATGCAACCCGCATTGCTAATTTTCTTGGTATAGCCATACACGAGGATGATATTGAGTTGCCTCCTGCTTATTTAGATTTTAATGCTATGGTTCACCACCAGTTTGTCGAGAGGAATGAATCACCTCTCCAGTATCGACTAATCTTTGACAGACGGTGTGCTATCCGTATTACTCTCCCTGCTCATGCCTTCTTTGATTATCAGGCAAAAGGAAGATATGTTATTACCAGAGAGGAGGCAGATGAGTACGAGAGGAGAGCGGAGGCCGCTCGTCGCCACACTGCAGCCCAGGAGGCGATAGTCGATGCATCGCAGTACGACCCCAACTATTATTATGGATATCCGCCAGGCCAGCCTAAGCTTGGGGGAGTGTGTATTTCTCACTGACATTACATTTATGTTCACACACTCATTGCTACATGTCAGTGCTCATACTTTTTCATTGTATCATCCATGCTAGTTTATTTTCCTTTTTATGCTTTCTTCTTGTGTGTTTAATAAACCTTAAGAAAGACCAAAAAAATTAGTTGTAGCTTTTAATTAGTTTACTTTCCATGCTTGTAGTAGTAATTAAAAAGAAAACCCAAAAATATTTCCTGTTCTTCTTTTGCTTGTTGGGAGCTTTCCCGTGTAAATAGTTTTATTTCTTTTCTTTTCTTTGGGGGTCGATAGGAGAAGACCATGATTAAATTGTTGAAGTGGCTCTTATATGCATAATTGTTGATCTGACAAAAGAGCCCATATTGCCTTGTCTTCTCCTGTTTATTGAATGCTTGCAGATTCCAGCTTAGTCCAATGCACACGCACTATTATTATTATTCATATCATTCGGTCGTGCAAGTGAAAGGCAATTATGACGATATATGATGGACTGACTGAGATGAGAAAAGCTGGTATGAACTCAACCTCTTTTGTTTTTGTAAATATGATTAGTTCATCGTTCCTGATTCAGCCTATTATGAATAAACATGTTTGCAATGACAACTAGAGATCATAGTTTCTTGTGCCATGCTTGATTAGCTGGGAGCTTATAATGGTTTACCTTGCGTGCCAACATGCTATTAAAATGGTTATGATGTGGTATGATAGGGTGGTATCCTCCTCTGAATGATTTAAGTGACTTGACTTGGCGCATGTTCACGCATGTAGTTGAACCAAAATCAACATAGCCTTCACGATATTTATGTTCATGGTGGATTATATCCTACTCATGCTTGCATTCGGTGTTGATTAATTTTAATGCATGTTCATGACTGTTGTCGCTCTCTAGCTGGTCGCTTCCCAGTCTTTTGCTAGCCTTCACTTGTACTAAGCGGGAATACTGCTTGTGCATCCAACTCCATAAACCTCAAAGTTATTCCACATGAGTCCACTATACCTTCCTATATGCCGTATCTACCTACCGTTCCAAGTAAATTTGTAAGTGCCAAACTCTAAACCTTCAAATAAATATCCTATTTTGTATGCTCGAATAGCTCATGTATCAACTAGGGTTGTCCGTATCTTCCATGTTAGGCGGGTTATTCTCAAGAGGAGTGGACTCCGCTCCTCACTCACGAGAAAGTGGCTGGTCACCGGGATGCCCAGTCCCATGCTTTATGCAAACTAAGTCAAAATAATTGCAAACAAAACTCCCCCTGGGACTCTTGTTAGTTGGAGGCACTCGTTGTTTCAAGCAAGCCATGGATTGATGCTTGTTGGTGGAAGGGGGAGTATAAACTTTACCATTCTGTTTGGGAACCACCTAGAATGTGTGTAGCATGGAAGATATCACCATCTCTTGGTTGTTATGTTGACAATGAAAATATATCGCTCAAAATATTATTCATATCTATTTCCAAACCGAGCTCTGGCACCTCTACAAATCCCTGCTTCCCTTTGTGAAGGGCCTATCTATTTACTTTTATGCTGAGTCATCATCCTCTTATTAAAAAGCACTAGTTGGAGAGCACCGCTATCATTTGCATTCATTATGGTTAGTTTACATTGAGTATGACTTGACTGGATCTCCTTTACCATGAATTACAATGTCTAGTCAGTCCTTGATCTTTAAAGGTGCTCTGCATTTATGTTTTGCGGTCTCAGAAAGGGCTAGCGAGATACCATCTTATTATATCATATTATGATTGTTTTGACAAAGTGATGTCATCCGAGATTTATTATTATTGCTCGCTAGTTGATTATGCCATTGATATGAGTAAACTTGAGACCTAAGCGGTATTGTGAATGTGGTTAGTCATAATCCTTGCTGAAAACTTGAATGTTGGCTTTACATATTTACAACAACAAGAGCAAACAGAGTTTGTAAAAGTTTTTCTTTATCACTTTCAGTTTATCAACTGAATTGCTTGAGGACAAGCAAAGGTTTAAGCTTGGGGGAGTTGATACGTCTCCAACGTATCTACTTTTCCAAACACTTTTGCCCTTGTTTTGGACTCTAACTTGCATGATTTGAATGGAACTAACCCGGACTGACGCTATTTTCAGCAGAATTACCATGGTGTTATTTATGTGCAGAAACAGAAGTTCTCGGAATGACCTGAAACTTCACGGAATACCTTTCTGGAAAATATAAAAAATCCTTGCAAAAGATGAAGGCCAGGGGGCCCACCACCTGTCCACGAGGGTGGGCGGCACGCCTGCCCCCTAGGGCGCGCCCCTACCTCGTGGGTCCCCTAGAGCTCCTCCAACTCCAACTCTATATATTTGGTTTCGGGGAGAAAAAAATCAGAGAGAAGAAATCGTCGCGTTTTATGATACGGAGCCGCCGCCAAGCCCTAAAACCTCTCGGGAGGGCTGATCCGGAGTCCGTTCGGGGCTCCGGAGAGGGGAATCCGTCGCCATCGTCATAATCGTCCATCCTCCATCACCAATTTCATGATGATCACCGCTGTGCGTGAGTAATTCCATCGTAGGCTTGCTGGACGGTGATGGGTTGGATGGGATGTATCATGTAATCGAGTTAGTTTTGTTAGGGTTTGATCCCTAGTATCCACTATGTTCTGAGATTGATGTTGCTATGACTTTGCTATGCTTAATGCTTGTCACTAGGGCCCGAGTGCCATGATTTCAAATCTGAACCTATTGTGTTTTCATCAATATATGAGAGTTCTTGATCCTATCTTGCAAGTCTATAGTCACCTATTATGTGTTATGATCCGTTAACCCCGAAGTGACAATAATCGAGATACTTACCGGTGATGACCATAGTTTGAGGAGTTCATGCATTCACTATGTGTTAATGCTTTGTTCCGGTACTCTATTAAAAGGAGGCCATAATATCCCTTAGTTTCCGTAAGGACCCCGCTGCCATGGGAGGGTAGGACAAAAGATGTCATGCAAGTTCTTTTCCATAAGCACGTATGACTATATTCGGAATACATACCTACATTATATCAATGAACTGGAGCTAGTTCTGTGTCACCCTAGGTTATGACTGTTACATGATGAACCGCATCCAGCATAATTCTCCATCACTGATCCATTGCCTACGAGCTTTCCATATATTGTTCTTCGTTTATTTACTTTTCCGTTGCTATTGCTATCATCACTACAAAATACCAAACACATTACTTTTGCTATCATTACCTTTTGCTACCGTTACCACTACTATCATATTACTTTGCTACTAAATACTTTGTTGCAGATATTAAGTTTCCAGGTGTGGTTGAATTGACAACTCAGCTGCTAATACTTGAGAATATTCTTTGGCTCCCCTTGTGTTGAGTCAATAAATTTGGGTTGAATACTCTACCCTCGTAAACTGTTGCGATCCCCTATACTTGTGGGTTATCAGCGGCGGATATCGTTATTTGCTCACCTTCACAGATGATTTGAGCCGATATGGCTATATCTACTTGATGATACATAAGTCTGAAAGATTTGAAAAGTTCAAAGAATTTTAGAGTGAAGTGGAAAATCATCGTAACAGGAAAATCAAGTTTCTACGATCTGATCATGGAGGTGAATATTTGAGTTATGAGTTTGGGCTTCATTTGAAACAATGCGGAATAGTTTCGCAACTCACGCCACCTGGAACACCACAGCATAATGGTGTGTCCGAACGTTGTAATCGTACTTTACTATATATGGTGCCATCCATGATGTCTCTCACTGATTTACCGCTATCGTTTTGGGGTTATGCTTTAGAGACAACTACATTCACGTTAAATAGGGCACCATCTAAATCCGTCGAGACAACACCTTATGAAGTGTGGTTTGGCAAGAAACCCAAGTTGTCATTTCTTAAAGTTTGGGGCTGCGATGCTTATGTGAAAAATCTTCAACCTGTTAAGCTCGAACCCAAATTGGAGAAATGTGTCTTCATAGGATACCCAAAGGAGACTGTTGGGTACACCTTCTATCACAGATCCGAAGGCAAGATATTTGTTGCTAAGAATGGGTCCTTTCTAGAGAAGGAGTTTCTCTCAAAAGAAGTGAGTGGGAGGAAAGTAGAACTTGATGAGGTAATTGTACCTTCTCCCTTATTGGAAAGTAGTTCATCACTGAAATCAGTTCCAATGATTCCTACACTAGTTAGTGAGGAAGCTAATGATGATGATCATGAAACTTCTGATCAAGTTACTACCGAACTGTTCCGGAACGTAGTAATTTCAAAAAAAATCCTACGCACACGCAAGATCATGGTGATGCATAGCAATGAGAGGGGAGAGTGTCGTCCATGTACCCTCGTAGACCGTAAGCGGAAGCGTTATGACAACGTGGTTGATGTAGTCGTACGTCTTCACGATCGACCGAACCTAGTACTGAACGTACGACACCTCCGAGATCTGCACACGTTCAGCTTGGTGACGTCCCACGAACTCACGATCTAGTAGAGCTTCGCGGGAGAGTCCCATCAGCACGATGGCGTGATGACGGTGTTGATGAAGCTATCGACGCAGGGCTTTGCCTAAGCACCGCTATGATA
Organism: Triticum urartu; assembly: GCF_056163025.1. NCBI lineage: Eukaryota > Viridiplantae > Streptophyta > Magnoliopsida > Poales > Poaceae > Triticum > Triticum urartu. Next base: position 463,575,940 of record NC_141873.1, on the reverse strand, counting down.
TGACCGAGGTGGATTATGGTGGAGGGGGGCACCGCACACGGCTAAAAGATCAATGATCAACTTGTATGTCCATGGGGTGCCCCCTGCCCCCATATATAAAGGAGCAAGGGGGAGGCCGGCCGTCCTAGGAGGGCATGCCAAGACGAGGAGTCCTCCTCCTAGTGGTAGTAGGACTCCCCTTTCCTAGTCCCACTAGGAGGGGGAAGGAAGGAGTGCGAGAGGGGAAAGGCAAGAGGGCCCCCCTTCCTTGTCCTATTCGGACTCAAGGGGAGGGGGCGCGCGGCCTGCCCTGGCCGGCCCCTCTCTCTCTCCACTAGGGCCCATCAAGGCCCATTAGTCCCCCGGGGGGTTCCGGTAACCCCTCCAGCACTCCGGTTTTCTCCCAGATCAACCGAAACCCTTCCGGTGTCCGAATATAGCCGTCCAATATATCAATATTTATGTCTCGACCATTTCGAGACTCATCGTCATGTCCGTGATCACATCCGGGACTCCGAACTACCTTTGGTACATCAAAACACATCAACTCATAATACCAATTGTCACCTAACGTTAAGCGTGCGTACCCTACGGGTTCGAGAACTATGTAGACATGACCGAGACTCATCTCCGGTCAATAACCAATAGCGGAACCTGGATGCTCGTATTGGCTCCCACATAATCTATGAAGATCTTTATCGGTCAAACCGCATAACAACATACGTTGTTCCCTTTGTCATCGGTATGTTACTTGCCCAAGATTTGATCGAGGTATCTCAATACCTAGTTCAATCTCGTTACCGGCAAGTCTCTTTACTCGTTCCATAATGCATCATCCCGCAACTAACTCATTAGTCACATTGCTTGCAAGGCCTATAGTGATGTGCATTACCGAGAGGGGCCAGAGATACCTCTCTGACAATCAGAGTGAAAAATCCTAATCTCGATCTATGCCAACTCAACAAACGCCATCGGAGACACCTGTAGAGCACCTTTATAATCACCCAGTTACGTTGTGACATTTGGTAGCGCACAAGGTGTTCCTCCGGTATTCGGGAGTTGCATGATCTCATAGTCGTAGGAACATGTATAAGTTATGGAGAAAGCAATAGCAACAAACTAAACAATCATTGTGCTAAGCTAACGGAATGGTTCAAGTCAATCACATCATTCTCTAACGATGTGATCTCGGTAATCAAATGACAACTCGTGTGTATGGCTAGGAAACTTAACCATCTTTGATTCAACGAGCTAGTCAAGTAGAGGCATACTAGTGACACTGTTTGTCTATGTATTCTCACATGTACTAAGTTTCCGGTTAATACAATTGTAGCATGAATAATAAAAATTTATCATGATATAAGGAAATATAAATAACTTTATTATTGCCTCTAGGGCATATTTCCTTCAGTCTCCCACTTGCACTAGAGTCAATAATCTAGATCACATCGTCATGTGATTTAACACAAATAGTTCACATCTTTATGTGATTAGTTCACATCTCCATGTGACTAACACCCAAAGGGTTTTACTAGAGTCGATAATCTATTTCACATCGCTATGTGATTAACACCCAAAGATTGATCATGTTTTGCTTGTGAGAGAGATTTAGTCAACGGGTCTGCTACATTGAGAGCCGTATGTATTTTGCAAATTTTCTATGACTACAATGCTTTGCACGGAGCTACTCTAGCTAATTGCTCCCACTTTTAATATGTATCTAGAATTCTAGATCGAGACTTAGAGTCATCCAGATCGGTGTTAAAGCTTGCATCGACGTAACTCTTTACGACGAACTCTTTGTCACCTCCATAACCGAGAAACATTTCCTTATTTCACTAAGGATATTTTTGACCGCTGTCAAGTGATCCACTCCTGGATCACTATTGTACCCTCTTGCCAATCTTATGGTGAGGTACACAATAGGTCTGGTACACAGCATAGTATATTTTATAGAACCTATGACTGAGGCATAGGGAATGATTTTTCATTCTCTTTCTATTTTCTGTTGTGGTCGGGTTTTGAGTCTTTACTCAACTTCACACCTTGCAACACAGGCAAGAACTCATTTGACTATTCTATTTTGAACTAATTCAAAATCTTGTCAAGGTATATACTCATTGAAAATATATCGAGCATCTTGATGTGTTCAATATGTAAGTAGCTTCACCGAGGTCTTTCTTTGAAAAACTCCATTCAAGCACTCCTTTATGGTTTCCAGAAAATTCTACATTATTTCCGATCAACAATATGTCATTCACATATACTTATCAGAAATGTTGTAGTGCTCCCACTCACTTTCTTGTAAATACAGGCTTCACCGCAAGTCTGTATGAAACCATATGATTTGATCACTTTATCAAAACATATATTCCAAATCCGAGATGCTAGCACCAGTCCATAGATGGATCGCTGGAGCTTGCACACTTTGTTAGTACCTTTAGGATTGACAAAACTTTCTTGTTGTATCATATACAACTCTTCTTTAAGAAATCCATTAAGGAATGCAGTTTTGACATCCGTTTGCCAGATTTCATAAAATGTGGCAATCGCTAACATGATTCAGACAGACTTAAGCATCGCTACGAGTGAGAAAATCTCGTCGTAGTCAACACCTTGAACTTGTCAAAAACCTTTTTGCGACAATTTGAGCTTTGTAGATAGTAACACTACTATCAGCGTCCGTCTTCCTCTTGAAGATCCATTTATTCTTAATGACTCACCGATCATCAGGCAAGTCAATCAAAGTCCATACTTTGTTCTCATACATGCATCCCATCTCAGATTTCATGGCCTCAAGCCATTTTGCGGAATCTGGGCTCATCATCGCTTCCTCATAGTTCGTAGGTTCGTCATGGTCAAGTAACATGACCTCCAGAACAGGATTACCGTACCACTCTGGTGTGGATCTTACTCTGGTTGACCTATGAGGTTGGTAGTAACTTATTCTGAAGTTACATGATCATCATCATTAGCTTCCTCACTAATTGGTGTAGGAGTCACAGGAACAGATTTATGTGATGAACTACTTTCCAATAAGGGAGAAGGTATAGTTACCTCATCAAGTTCTACTTTCCTCCCACTCACTTCTTTCGAGAGAAACTCCTTCTCTAGAAAGGATCCATTCTTAGCAACGAATGTCTTGCCTTCGGATCTGTGATAGAAGATGTACCCAACAGTCTCTTTTGGGTATCCTATGAAGACACATTTCTCCGATTTGGGTTCGAGCTTATCAGGTTGAAGCATTTTCACATAAGCATCACAGCCCCAAAATTTAAGAAACGACAACTTTGGTTTCTTGCCAAACCACAGTTCATAAGGCGTCGTCTCAACAGATTTAGATGGTGCCCTATTTAACGTGAATGCAGCCGTCTCTAAAGCACAACCCCAAAATGATAGCGGTAAATCAGTAAGAGACATCATAGATCACACCATATCTAGTAAAGTATGATTACGATGTTCGGACACACCATTACGATATGGTGTTCCGGGTGGCGTGAATTGCGAAACTATTCCGCATTGTTTCAAATGAAGACCAAAATCGTAACTCAAATATTCTCCTACACGATCAGATCGTAGAATTTTATTTTCTTGTTACAATGATTTTCCACTTCACTCTGAAATTCTTTGAACTTTTCAACTGTTTCAGACTTGTGTTTCATTAAGTAGATATACCCATATCTGCTTAAATATCTGTGAAGGTGAGAAAATAACGATACCCACCGCGAGCCTCTATATTCATTGGACTACATACATCAGTATGTATGATTTCCAACAAATTTGTTGATCGCTCCATTGTTCCGGAGAATGGAATTTTAGTCATCTTGCCCATGAGGCATGGTTCGCAAGTACCAAGTGATTCCAAAAGTCCATCAGAATGGAGTTTCTTCATGCGCTTTACACCAATATGACCTAAACGGCGGTGCCACAAATAAGTTGCACTATCATTATCAACTCTGCATCTTTTGGCTTCAATATTATGAATATGTGTATCACTATTATTGAGATTCATCAAAAATAGACCACTCTTCAAGGGTGCATGACCATAAAAGATATTACTCATATAAATAGAACAACCATTATTCTCAGATTTATATGAATAACCTTCTTGCATCAAACAAGATCCAGATATAATGTTCATGCTCAACGCTGGCACCAAATAACAATTATTCAGGTCTAAAATTAATCCCGAAGGTAGATGTAGAGGTAGCGTGCCGACCGCGATCACATCGACTTTGGAACCATTTCCCATGCGCATCGTCACCTCGTCCTTAGCCAATCTTTGCTTAATCCGTAGTCCCTATTTTGAGTTGTAGATATTAGCAACAGAACCAGTATCAAATACCCAGGTGCTACTTTGAGCATTAGTAAGGTACACATCAATAACATGTATATCACATATACCTTTATTCACCTTGCCATCCATCTTATCCGCCAAATACTTGGGGCAGTTCCGCTTCCAGTGACCAGTCCCTTTGCAGTAGAAGCACTCAGTCTCAGGCTTAGGTCCAGACTTGGGCTTCTTCACTTTAGCAGCAACTTGCTTGCTGTTCTTCTTGAAGTTCCCCTTCTTCCCTTTACCTTTTTACTTGAAACTAGTGGTCTTGCCAACCATCAACACTTGATGCTTTTTCTTGATTTCTAGCTTCGCCGATCTCAGCATCGCGAAGAACTTGGGAATTGTTTCCGTTATCCCTTGCATATTATAGTTCATCACAAAGTTCTAGTAACTTGGTGATAATGACCAGAGAACTCTGTCAATCACTATCTTATCTGGAAGATTAACTCCCACTTGATTCAAGTGATTGTAGTACTCAGACATTCTGAACACATGCTCACTAGCTGCGTGCTCTATTCTCCTCCATCTTGTAGACAAAGTGTTGTCAGAGGTCTCCTACCTCTCTACACGGGCATGAGTCTGAAATACCAGTTTCAACTCTTGGAACATCTTATATGCTCTGTGGTGTTCAAAACATTTTTTAAATCCCAGTTCTGAGCCGTAAAACATGGTGCACTAAACTATCAAGTAGTCATCATACCGAGCTTTGCCAAACGTTCATAACGTCTGCATCTGCTCCTGCAATAGGTCCGTCACCTGGCGGTGCATCAAGGACATAATCCTTCTGTGCAGCAATGAGGATAATCCTCAGGTCACGGACCTAGTCCGCATCATTGCTACTATCATCTTTCAACTTATTTTTCTCAAGGAACGCATTAAAATTCAATGGAACAATAGCACAGGCCATCTATCTACAACAACATAGACATGCAAAATACTATCAGGTACTAAGTTCATGATAAATTAAAGTTCAATTAATCAAATTACTTAAGAACTCCCACTTAGACAGACATCCCTCTAATCATCTAAGTGATCACGCGATCCATATCAACTAAACCATGTCCGATCATCACGTGAGATGAGTAGTTTTCAATGGTGAACATCACTATGTTGATCATATTTACTATATGATTCATGCTCGACCTTTCGGTCTCAGTGTTCTGCCATATCTGCATATGCTAGGCTCGTAAAGTTTAACCCGAGTATTCCGCGTGTGCAAAACTTGCTTGCACCCGTTGTATGTGAACGTAGAGCTTATCACACCCGATCATCACGTGGTGTCTCGGCACGACGAACTTTCGCAACGGTGCATACTCAGGAAGAACACTTATACCTTGAAATTTAGTGAGAGATCATCTTATAATGCTACCTTCGATCTAAGCAAAATAAGATGCATAAAAGATAAACATCACATGCAATCAATATAAGTGATATGATATGGCCATCATCATCTCGTGCCTTTGATCTCCATCTCCAAAGCACTGTCATGATCACCATCGTCACCGGCTTGACACATTAATCTCCATTGAAGTATCGTTGTCGTCTCGCCAACTATTGCTTCTACGACTATTGATACGTCTCCAATGTATCAATAATTTTTGATTCCTCCAAGCTATTATATTATCTATTTTGGATGTTAATGGGCTTTATTTTACACTTTTATATCATTTTTGGGACTAACCTACTAACCGGAGGCCCAGCCCAAATTGTTGGTTTTTGCCTATTTTAGGGTTTCGAAGAAAAGGAATATCAAATAGAGTCCGAACGGAATAAAACCTTCAGGAACGTGATTTTCTCAACAAACGTGATCCAGGAGACTTGGAGTGGGCGTCAAGAAACAAGGGAGGAAGGCAAGGGGCGTGCCTACCCCCCTGGGCGCGCCCTCCACCCTCGTGGGCCCTCCGTTGCTCCACCAACGTACTTCTTCCTCCTATATATATCCACGTACCCCCCAAACATCCAGGAGCACCACGAAAACCTAATTCCACCGCCGCAACCTTCTGTACTCGAGAGATCCCATCTCGGGGCCTTTTTCGGAGCTCCGCCGGAGGGGGCATTGATCACGGAGGGCCTCTATATTAACCCCATGGCCTCTCCGGTGATGTGTGAGTAGTTTACTTCAGACCTACGGGTCCATAGTTATTAGCTAGATGGCTTCTTCTCTCTCTTTGGATCTCAATACAAGGTTCTCCTTGTCTTCTTGGATATCTATTCGATGTAATCTTCTTTTGCGGTGTGTTTGTCGAGATCCGATGAATTGTGGGTTTATGATCCAGATTATCTATGAACAATATTTGATTCTCCTCTGAATTCTTTAATGTATGATAGGTTTATCTTTGCAAGTCTCTTCGAATTATCAGTTTGGTTTGGCCTACTAGATTGATATTTCTTGCAATGGGAGAAGTGCTTAGCTTTTGGTTCAATCTTGCGGTGTTTGATCCTAGTGACAGAAAGGGAACCGACACGTATTGTATTGTTGCCATCGAGGATAAAAATATGGGGTTTATATCATATTGCATGAGTTTATCCCTCTATATCATGTCATCTTCCTTAAAGCATTACTCTGTTCTTATGAACTTAATACTCTAGATGCATGCTGGATAGCGGTCGATGTGTGGAGTAATAGTAGTAGATGCAGAATCGTTTCGGTTTACTTGTCGCGGACGTGATGCCTATATACATGATCATACCTAGATATTCTCATAACTATGCTCAATTCTATCAATTGCTCGACAGTAATTCGTTTACCCACCGTAATACTTATGCTCTTGAGAGAAGCCACTAGTGAAACCTATGGCCCCCGGGTCTATCTTTCATCATATTAATTGTAGCGACTCGACCTCAGACAGTCAAGTCTCTGTGCTTCAGTGTCATCCCTAGATCGGTAATGCTGACACACACAGTACTCGAAGGATTTATAACAGAGTAGCAATCACACACTTATTACATCGACTATCTCAAAAGAGAACTTATTATAGTAAATATGGCTTAAGGCCATCTAATACGATAACAGTGGAAGGCTTGGAAGATAAAGTGAGTCCATCAACTCCAACGGCATAGCTGAGCTGCATGACAACGACCTAACGAACCTTACTCCTCGTCTGAAAAGTCTGCAACATAATACGCTGCAGCCCGAAAACGGGTCAGCACATGGAATATGCTGGCAATATCACACAATAGAGCAAGAACAGAATAATGCTATCACTACATGCATATTTGGCTGGTGGAAAGCTCTATGGTTATAATTTTTGCGAAAAGCCATTTTTTCCTACAATAAAGGAATAAATTTTATTTTAACTATCATGGTGGTTGAAACATCATTGAGAAGGTTCCTCCAACTCAATCCCAATTAAAGTAATTAACAACCCAACAATATTAAATTAGAGTGATGAGATACTTAGGATACTCCAAGTACTAGATATTCAAGATTGTCCATAACCGGGGACACGGCTAACCATGATTAGATTGTACACTCTGCAGAGGTTTGTGCACTTTCCCCCACAAGACTCGATCGCCTCCGCTGGATTTCTCGCACTACATGGTGTTTGAGAAACGGATGATCGAGACACAGTCTTTTAGAAATATTAACTCTTTACTCCGGGCAGACCATACCAAAGCTACATCCCTCTACCTGCTGATCCACCTCTTCAAGAGCTCATGTAACTTAACTATGCTAGAGCACATAATAGCTTGTGGCTGCACGCGGAAGTTTATAGCATGAAAATATCTCAGTTCCCTTTGAGCCTAGGTGGCGGACCTTAGGATGATCACACGGGTACTCCGGGATATCCTAGGACAACACTGGATTCTCCAGGTGCCCGACAAGCAATCCACCCAGATGTGTATTTAAGTTGCCACCTTAAGTTGAACCATTAATTAACAATCTCACATCTGTCATGGATACACTCAAACCCAGTCCACGTCTACGAGCATAGCATAGGAATATAAGCAATACGTAGAAATAACTCCCAAGGTTTGAATATAACAGGGCAATAGGTTCTACCTCATCAACTACTTCCCAACCCACAAGTTAATCACAACCTAATCATGCAGTGTTTGAGGATTGAAACTAATGCATAAAAACTGGGTATGGAAGGAGTATGATCAATGTGTTACTTGTCTTGCTGACGATCCACAAAACCTAGGGACTCGTAGTAGCACGCTTCGCACTCCGGGAATTCTATCGCAAATAGAAAATAGCATATATAAGCAATCAAGCAAAGAAACACGGCTAAATCTCAAATAAGAAGATCTAACCAGAAATTTCAACTTAAGAACTCCGGTTTGCGAAGAGAATCAAATTAAACGGAGCAACGAAACTCAAACTATGAAAGAAACAAGATCCGTTTACTAATCTGGACTAAAGTCAAATTTTACATTACCAAAATCATGTTCAAGTTGGTTAAACAGAAAGAGGGTTTTGAGACGAAGATCTAGGCGCTTGAATCGCCTGATTCCGATAAACGAGCGAAAAGATAAACTAAAATGAAAATCGGATCAGAAATCACGATCGAAAATAATCGCGGAAAAATCCGAGAAAAAGAAAACTGACGAACAGGCTAACGAACGAACGTTCGTTGTCTGTAACTAACGAGTGAAAACCGTTCGTTAAAACGAACGTACGGACGAACGTCCGCTATATAAACTAAACCGAGAAAACTGGTGAACCAATCTAAAAAAATGAACTAGGGTTTCTAAAAAACCGGATCGGTTTTAAAAAAACGAACGACGGTGAGGCGTATACCTCCGGTGAGGTCCGGCGAGGCGGGCTGCGGCGGCGGGGTGCGCGGGCGGCGGCGGCGTGGCAACGGGCCGCGGCGGCGGTAGAGGCAGCGGCGCGGCGCGGGGGAGGAGGCGGCGGCGCTACAGGCGGGGCGGGCAAGCGGCGGGGTTGGTGGCGGGGGGGGCGGTGGCGGGGTATTTAAGGAGGGGGGTTGCTTGGGGGAGGGGGCAAGCGGCGCGGGAAGGTGGAGTCCCGGCCAGACTCGGGGTCGGGGCGGCGGCGGCCTCCTGGTCTCCTAGAGGGAGATGGCGGTGCTGGGCTAGCAGGCCGGCTCGGCTGGGCTTCGGCCCAGTCGGGCGCTGAGAGATTTTTTTTTAAAAAAAATACTTTCACCGGAACTTAAATAAATCCTAGAAAATAAAATAAAAATCTAAAAAATACCAAAACAAATTTTCGCCATCTAAATAAAAGATTTAGAACGAGATGAAGATTAATGCAATTTTGAAAAACATGCAATTTTTCTAATGCAAATAAAATTAGCAATAAAATCAGAATAAAAGCAAATATTTGATTTTAATATTTTTCCTCCAATATTTCAATTATTTTGGAGAAGTCATATTATCTCCTCTCATATATTTTAATATGAAATATTTTCGGAGAGAAAAATAATGAAAATCAATAATCCTTGTTTCAATATTTGATAAAATTCAAATATGAAAACAATGAAATCCCCAACTCTCTCCGAGGGTCCTTGAGTTGCTTAGGATTTCGAGGATCGTGAAACGAAATGCAATAAAATATGATATGCATGAATGATCTATGTATAACATTCCAAATTGAAAATTTGGGATGTTACATTAATCTTCCAATACTTAGTTATTTCCTTTTCCATTTATTTTTACTTTGCATCTTTATTCCTCTTTATCATAAAAATACAAAAAATATTATCTTATCATATCTATCAGATCTCACTCTCGTAAGTGACCGATAAGGGCTTGACAACCCCTTTATCGCGTTGGTTGTGATGTTCTTATTTGTTTGTGTAGGTGTGTGGGACTTGAGCGTGATCTCCTACTAGATTGATACCTTGGTTCTCAAAAACTGAGGGAAATACTTACGCTACTTTGCCGCATCACCCTTTCCTCTTCAAGGGAAAACCAACGCAGTGCTCAAGAGGTAGCAAGAAGGATTTCTGGCGCCGTTGCCGGGGAGATTCGCGCCAAGTCAAGTCAAGATTTGACTCCCACAACGAGTCATTCCTGGCGCCATTACCAAGTCAAAATATACCAAGTACCCATCACAAACTCTTATCCCTTGCATTACATTATTTGCCATTTGCCTCTTGTTTTCCTCTCTCCCACTTCACCCTTGCCATTTTATTCGCCTTCTTTTCCTCTCTCCCTCTCTCTCTGTTCCCCTTCTCTTTTTCTATTTGCCTTCTTTTGCCCGCTTCTTGTTTGCTTGTGTGTTGGATTGCTTGCTTGTCATGATGGCTCAAGATAATACTAAATTGTGTGACTTTGCCAATACCAACAACAATGATTTTCTTAGCACTCCGATTGCACCTCTTACCGATGTTGAATCTTGTGAAATTAATGCTGCTTTGTTGAATCTTGTCATGAAAGATCAATTCGCCGGCCTTCCTAGTGAAGATGCCGCTACCCATCTAAACAACTTTGTTGATTTATGTGATATGCAAAAAAAGAAAGATTTGGATAATGATATTGTTAAATTGAAGCTATTTCCGTTTTCTCTTAGAGATCGTGCTAAAGCTTGGTTTTCGTTTTTGCCTAAAAATAGTATTGATTCATGGAATAAGTGCAAAGATGCTTTTATCTCTAAGTATTTTCCTCCCGCTAAGATCATCTCTCTTAGAAACAATATTATGAATTTTAAGAAACTTGATCATGAACATGTTGCGCAATCCTGGGAGAGGATGAAATTAATGATATGTAATTACCGTACACATGGTTTGAATCTTTGGATGATTATACAAAACTTTTATGCCGGATTGAATTTTGCTTCTAGAAATCTTTTAGATTTGGCCGCGGGAGGCACTTTTATGGAAATAACTTTAGGATAAGCTACTAAACTCCTAGATAATATTATGGTTAATTATTCTCAATGGCACACCAAAAGATCTACTAATAAAAAAATGCATGCGATAGAAGAAATTAATGTTTTGAGTGGAAAGATGGATGAACTTATGAAATTGCTTGATAATAAGAGTGCTCCTACTGATCCTAATGATATGCCTTTGTCCACTTTGATTTATAATAATAATGAATCTATGGATGTGAATTTTGTTGGTCGGAACAATTTTGTTAATAACGCGTATAGAGGTAATTTTAATTCTATGCCGTTTCCTAGTAATTCCTCTAATAATTATGGTAATTCCTACAACAATTCTTATGGAAATTTTAATAATATGCCCTCTTATTTTGAATCTAATATTAAAGAATTTATTACTTCGCAAAAGAATTTCAATGCTTTGATTGAAGAAAAATTGCTTAAGATTGATGAGTTGGCTAGGAACGTTGATAGGATTTCTCTTGATGTTGATTCTTTGAAACTTAGATCTATTCCACCTAAGCATGATATCAATGAGTCTCTCAAAGCCATGATAATTTCCATTAATGAGTGCAAAGAAGGAACCGCTAGGATGAGTGCTAAGAAAGATTGCTTTATAAAAGCGTGTTCTTCTAGTTTTCATGAAAATAAGGATGAAGATCTAAAAGTTATTGATGTGTCCCCTATTAAATCTTTGTTTTTCAATATGAATCTTGATAATGATGGGGCTAAAGATGAGCCACCTTTACCTAGAAGGCGTTCCAAAAATTCGGAGTCTTTAGATCTTGATGCTAAAATTGTTAAAGGTGGGATTGAAGAGGTCAAAACTTTAAATAGTAATGAACCCACTATTTTGGATTTCAAGGAATTTAATTATGATAATTGCTCTTTGATAGATTGTATTTTCTAGTTGCAATCCATGCTAAATTCTCCTCATGCTTATAGTCAAAATAAAGCTTTTACTAAACATAGCGTTGATGCTTTGATGCAATCTTATGAAGAAAAACTTGAGTTGGAAGTTTCTATCCCTAGAAAACTTTATGATGAGTGGGAACCAACAATAAAAATTAAAATTAAAGATCATGAGTGCTATGCTTTGTGTGATTTGGGTGCTAGTGTTTCCATGATTCCAAAAACTTTGTGTGATTTGCTAGGTTTCCGTGATTTTGATGATTGTTCTTTAAACTTGCACCTTGCGGATTCCACTATTAAGAAACCTATGGGAAGAATTAATGAAGTTCTTATTGTTGCAAGTAGGAACTATGTTCCCGTATATTTCATTGTTCTTGATAGAGATTGCAATCCTTCATGTCCTATTATTCTTGGTAGACCTTTCCTTAGAACGGTTGGTGCAATTATTGATATGAAGGAAGGGAATATTAGATTCCAATTTAGTTAAGGAAAGGCATGGAAAACTTCCCTAGAAAGAAAATTAAATTACCATATGAATCTATTATGAGAGCCACCTATGGATTGGCTACCAAAGATGGCAATACCTAGATCTATCTTCGCTTTTATGCCTAGCTAGGGGCGTTAAACGATAGCACTTGTTGGGAGGCAACCCAACTTTATTTTTATTCCTTCCTTTTTGATCATGTTTAGTAATAAATAATTTACCTAGCCTCTGTTTTGGTTGTGTTTTTTTGTTTAATTAGTGTTTATTCCAAGTAGAACCGTTGGGAAGACTTGGGGAAAGTCTTTTTGATCTTGCTGTAAAAAATAGAAACTTTAGCGCTCACGAGAATTGTTGCCATTTTTATTTTGAAGGTGCTATTTAGTTAATTCTGTTGAAGATGATTAATAGATAAATTCCTCACGTCCATAAATTTATTTTAGAATTTTTGGGGTTCCAGAACTTGCGTTAGCTACAGATTACTACAGACTGTTCTATTTTTGGCAGATTCTGTTTTTCTTGTGTTGTTTGCTTATTTTGATGAATCTATGGCTAGTAAAAGAGTTTATAAACCATAGAGAAGTTGGAATACAGTAGGTTTAACACCAATATAAATAAAGAATGAGTTCATTACGGAGCTCACGAGATTTTCTATTTTGAGTTTTGTGTTGTGAAGTTTTCAAGTTTTGGGTAAAGATTTGATGGATTATGGAACAAAGAGTGGCAAGAGCCTGAGCTTGGGGATGCCCATGGCACCCCAAGGTAAAACCAAGGACACCAAAAAGCCTAAGCTTGGGGGTGCCCCAGAAGGCATCCCCTCTTTCGTCTTCGTCTATCAGTAACTTTACTTGGAGCTATATTTTTATTCACCACAAGATATGTGTTTTGCTTGGAGCGTCTTGTATGATTTGACTCTTTGCTTTTTAGTTTACCACAATCATCCTTGCTGTACACACCTTTTGAGAGAGACTCACATGATCTGAAATTTATTAGAGTACTCTATGTGCTTCACTTATATCTTTTGAGCTATATAGTTTTTGCTCTAGTGCTTCACTTATATATTTTAGAGCACGGTGGTGGATTTGTTTTATAGAAACTATTGTTCTCTCATGCTTCACTTATATTATTTTGAGAGTCCTTTAGAACAACATGGCAATAATAAAACTTTCATATAAGTGCATTGAATACTATGAGAAGTTTGGTACTTGATAATTGTTTTGAGATATGGAGATGGTGATATTAGAGTCATGCTAGTTGAGTAGTTATGAATTTGAGAAATACTTGTGTTTAAGTTTGTGATTCCCGTAGCATGCACGTATGGTGAACCGTTATGTGATGAAGTCGGAGCATGTTTATTTATTGATTGTCTTCCTTATGAGTGGCGGTCGGGGACGAGCGATGGTATTTTCCTACCAATCTATCCACCTAGGAGCATGCGCGTAATACTTTGTTTCGATAACTAATAGATTTTTGCAACAAGTATGTGAGTTCTTTATGACTAATGTTGAGTCCATGGATTATACGCATTCTCACCCTTCCACCATTGCTAGCCTCTCTAGCATCGTGCAACTTTCCCTGGTACCATAAAGCCACCATATACCTTCCTCAAAATAGCCACCATACGTACCTATTATGGCATTTCCATAGCCATTCCGAGATATGTTGCCATGCAACTTTCCACCATTCCGTTATTATGACATGCTTCATCATTGTCATATTGCTTGCATGATCATGTAGTTGACATCGTATTTGTGGCAAAGCCACCGTTCATAATTCTTCTTACATGTCACTCATGCATCATTGCACATCCCGGTACACCACCGGAGGCATTCACATAGAGTCATATTTTGTTCTAAGTATTGAGTTGTAATTCTTGAATTGTAAGTAAATAAAGTGTGATGATCATCATTATTAGAGCATTGTCCCAAGTGAGGAAAGGATGATCCAGACTATGATTCCCCCAAAAGTCGGGATGAGACTCCGGATGAAAAAAATAGAAAAGAGGCCAAAAAAAGAAAAGAAAGATGGCCCAAATAAAAAAATGAGAGAAAAAGAGAGAAGGGACAATGTTACTATCCTTTTTCCACACTTGTGCTTCAAAGTAGCACCATGTTCTTCATATAGAGAGTCTCTTATGATATCACTTTCATATACTAGTGGGAATTTTTCATTATAGAACTTGGCTTGTACATTCCAATGATGGGCTTCCTCAAAATGCCCTAGGTCTTCGCGAGCAAGCGAGTTGGATGCACACCCACTTAGTTCCTTTTGAGGTTTCATATACTTATAGCTCTAGTGCATCTGTTGCATGGCTATCCCTACTCACTCACATTGATATCTATTAATGGGCATCTCCATAGCCCGTTGATACACCTAGTTGATGTGAGACTATCTTCTCCTTTTTGTCTTCTCCACAACCACCATTCTATTCCACCATAGTGCTATATCCATGGCTCACGCTCATATATTGCGTGAAGATTGAAAAAGTTTGAGAACATCAAAAGTATGAAACAATTGCTTGGCTTGTCATCGGGGTTGTGCATGATTTAAATATTTTGTGTGGTGAAGATAGAGCATAGCCAGACTATATGATTTTGTAGGGATAACTTTCTTTGGCCATGTTATTTTGAGAAGACATAATTGCTTAGTTAGTATGCTTGAAGTATTATTATTTCTATGTCAATATTAAACTTTTATCTTGAATCTTTTGGATCTGAACATTCATGCCACAATAAATAAAAATTACATTGAGAAATATGTTAGAAAGCATTCCACATCAAAAATTCTTCTTTTATCATTTACCTACTCGAGGACGAGCAGGAATTAAGCTTGGGGATGCTTGATACATCTCCAATGTATCTATAATTTTTTATTGCTCCATGCTATTATATTATCTATTTTGGATATTCATGGGCTTTATTTTACACTTTTATATCATTTTTGGGCTAACCTACTAACCAGAGGCCCAACCTAAATTGTTGTTTTTTTCTATTTTAGGGTTTTGAAGAAAAGGAATATCAAACGGAGTCCAAACGGAATGAAACCTTCGGGAACGTGATTTTCTCAACAAACATGATCCAGGAGACTTGGAGTGGCCGTCAAGAAACAAGGGAGGAAGGCACGAGGCAGGGGGCGTGCCTACCCCCCTGGGCGTGCCCTCCACCCTCGTGGCCCTTCGTTGCTCCACCGACATACTTCTTCCTCCTATATATATCCACGTACCCCCAAACATCCAGGCGCACCACGAAAACCTAATTCCACCGCCACAACCTTCTGTACTCGAGAGATCCCATCTTGGGGCCTTTTCCGGAGCTCCTTCGGAGGGGGCATTGATCACAGAGGGCCTCTACATTAACCCCATGGCCTCTTCGGTGATGTGTGAGTAGTTTACTTCAGACCTACGGGTCCATAGTTATTAGCTAGATGGTTTCTTCTCTCTCTTTGGATCTCAATAAAAAGTTCTCCTTGATCTTCTTGGAGATCTATTCGGTGTAATCTTCTTTTACGGTGTGTTTGTCGAGATCCGATGAATTGTGGGTTTATGATCCAGATTATCTATGAACTATATTTGATTCTCCTCTGAATTATTTTATGTATGATTGGTTTATCTTTGCAAGTCTCCTCGAATTATTAGTTTGGTTTGGCCTACTAGATTGATCTTTCTTGCAATGGAGAAGTGCTTAGCTTTGGGTTCAATCTTGCGGTGTCCGACCCAAGTGACAGAAAGGGAACCGACACGTATTGTATTGTTGCCATCGAGGATAAAAATATGGGGTTTATATCATATTGCATGAGTTTATCCCTCTATATCATGTCATCTTCCTTAAAGCATTACTCTGATCTTATGACATTAATACTCTAGATGCATGCTGGATAGCGGTCGATGTGTGGAGTAATAGTAGTAGATGCAGAATCGTTTCGGTCTACTTGTCACAGACGTAATGCCTATATACATGATCTTACCTAGATATTCTCATAACTATGCTCAATTCTATCAATTGAGCATATAACATCTTTGCGTTCTACTTGTGTTCTACTTTGTGTTCTACTTGAGCATATAACCATGCCCACAACTCCTTTGTGTTCTACTTGTGCATATAACATCTACGCATAAACCTGGCTCGGATGCCACTGTTGGGGAACGCAGTAATTTCAAAAAAAATCCTACGCACACGCAAGATCATGGTGATGCATTACAACAAGAGGGGAGAGTGTCATCCACGTACCCTCATAGACCGTAAGCGGAAGCGTTATGACAACGCGGTTGATGTAGTCGTACGTATTCATGATCGATCGAACCTAGTACCGAACATACGGCACCTCCGCGATCTGCACACGTTTAGCTCGGTGACGTCCCATGAACTCACGATCCAGTAGAGCGTCGCGGGAGAGTTCCGCCAGCACGACGGCGTGATGACAGTGTTGATGAAGCTACCGACACAGGGCTTCGCCTAAGCACCGCTACGATATGACCGAGGTGGATTATGGTGGAGGGGGGCACCGCACACAGCTAAGACATCAATGATCAACTTGTATGTCCATGGGGTCCCCCTGCCCCCGTATATAAAGGAGCAAGGGGGGAGCCCGGCCGGCCCTAAGAGGGTGCGCCAAGAGGAGGAGTCCTCCTCCTAGTGGAGTAGGACTCCCCTTTCCTAGTCCCACTAGGAGGGGTGAAGGAAATATGCCCTAGAGGCAATAATAATGTTATTATTTTATTTCCTTATATCATGATAAATGTTTATTATTCATGCTAGAATTGTATTATCCGGAAACATAATACTTGTGTGAATACATAGACAAACCAAACGTCACTAGTATGCCTCTACTTGACTAGCTCATTAATCAAAGATGGTTATGTTTCCTAACCATAGACATGTGTTGTCATTTCATTAACGGGGTCACATTATTAGGAGAATGATATCATTGACATGACCCATTCCATTAGCTTAGCACCCGATCGTTTAGTATGTTGCTATTGCTTTCTTCATGCCTTATACATGTTCCTATGACTATCAGATTATGCAACTCCCGTTTGCCGGAGGAACACTTTGTGTGCTACCAAACGTCACAACGTAAATGGGTGATTATAAAGGAGCTCTACAGGTGTCTCCAAAGGTACATGTTGGGTTGGCGTATTTCGAGATTAGGATTTGTCACTCCGATTGTCGGAGAGGTATCTCTGGGCCCTCTCGGTAATGCACATCACATAAGCCTTGCAAGCATTTCAATTAATGAGTTAGTTGCGAGATGATGTATTACGAAACGAGTAAAGAGACTTGCCGGTAACGAGATTGAACTAGGTATTGAGATACCGACGATCAAATCTCGGGCAAGTAAAATACCGATGACAAAGGGAACAACGTATGTTGTTATGCGGTCTGACCGATAAAGATCTTCGTAGAATATGTAGGAGCCAATATGAGCATCCAGGGTCCGCTATTGGTTATTGACCGGAGACGTGTCTCGGTCATGTCTACATTGTTCTCGAACCCGTAGGGTCCGCACGCTTAAGGTTTCGATGACAGTTATATTATGAGTTTATGAGTTTTGATGTACCGAAGTTAGTTCGGAGTCCCGAATGTGATCACGGACATAATGAGGAGTCTCGAAATGGTCGAGACATAAAGATTGATATATTAGACGGCTATATTCGGACACCGGAAGTGTTCCGGGTGATTTCGGAGAAAACCGGAGAGCCGAAGGGTTTCTGGAACCCTACCGGGAGAAGTAATGGGCCATATGGGCCTTAGTGGAGAGAGAGAGAGGGCCAGCCAGGGTGGGCCGCGCGCCTCCTCCCCCCTGGTCCGAATTGGACTAGGAGAGGGGGGGCGGCGCCCCCCTTTCCTTCTCCCTCCCCACTTCCTTCCCCCTCCTAGTAGGAGTCCTACTCCTACTAGGAGGAGGACTCCTCCTGGCGCGCCAATAGGGGCCGGCCGGCCTCCTCCCCTTGCTCCTTTATATACGGGGGTAGGGGACACCCCTAGACACACAAGTTGATCCACGTGATCATATTCTTAGCCGTGTGCGGTGCCCCCTTCCACCATAATCCTCGATAATATTGTAGCGGTGCTTAGGCGAAGCCCTGCGACGGTAGTACATCAAGATCGTCACCACGCCGTCGTGCTGACGGAACTCTACCCCGACACTTTGCTGGATCGGAGTCCGGGGATCATCATCGAGCTGAACGTGTGCTAAAACTCGGAGGTGCCGTAGTTTCGGTGCTTGATCGGTCGGGCCGTGAAGACGTACGACTACATCAACCGCATTGTGCTAACGCTTCCGCTGTCGGTCTACAAGGGTACGTAGATCACACTCTCCCCTCTCGTTGCTATGCATCACCATGATCTTGCGTGTGCGTAGGAAAATTTTGAAATTACCACGTTCCCTAACAGTGGCATCCGAGCCTAGGTTTTATGTGTTGATGTTATATGCACGAGTAGTACACAAGTGAGTTGTGGGCGCTATAAGTCATACTGCTTACCAGCATGTCATACTTCGGTTCGGCGGTATTGTTGGACGAAGCGGCCCGGACCGACATTACGCGTACGCTTACGCGAGACCGGTTCTCCCGAAGTGCTTTGCACAAAGGTGGCTAGCGGGTGACAGTTTCTCCAACTTTAGTTGAACCGAGTGTGGCTACGCCCGGTCCTTGTGAAGGTTAAAACAGCACCAACTTGACAAACTATCGTTGTGATTTTGATGCGTAGGTAAGATTGGTTCTTGCTTAAGCCTGTAGCAGCCATGTAAAACTTGCAACAGCAAAGTAGAGGACGTCTAACTTGTTTTTGCAGGGCATGTTGTGATGTGATATGGTCTAGACATGATGCTAAATTTTATTGTATGAGATGATCATGTTTTGTAACCGAGTTATCGGCAACTGGCAGGAGCCATATGGTTGCCGCTTTATTGTATGCAATGCAATTGCGCTGTAATGCTTTACTTTATCACTAAGCGGTAGCGATAGTCGTGGAAGCATAAGATTGGCAAGACGACAACGATGCTACGATGGTGATCAAGGTGTCGCGCCAGTGACGATGGTGATCACGACGGTGCTTCGAAGATGGAGATCACAAGCACAAGATGATGATGGCCATATCATATAACTTATATTGATTGCATGTGATGTTTATCTTTTATGCATCTTATCTTGCTTTGATTGACGGTAGCATTTTAAGATGATCTCTCACTAATTATCCTGAAGTGTTCTCCCTGAGTATGCACCGTTGCGAAAGTTCTTCGTGCTGAGACACCACGTGATGATCGGGTGTGATAGGCTCTACGTTCAAATACAACGGGTGCAAAACAGTTGCACACGCAGAATACTCAGGTTATACTTGACGAGCCAAGCATATACAGATATGGCCTCGGAACACGAAGACCGAAAGGTCGAGCGTGAATCATATAGTAGATATGATCAACATAGCGATGTTCACCAATGAAACTACTCCATCTCACGTGATGATCGGACATGGTTTAGTTGATTTGGATCACGTTATCACTTAGAGGATTAGAGGGATGTCTATCTAAGTGGGAGTTCTTTAGTAATATGATTAATTGAACCTAAATTTATCATGAACTTAGTACCTGATAGTATCTTGCTTGTTTATGTTTGATTGTAGATAGATGGCCCGTGTTGTTGTTCCGTTGAATTTTAATGCGTTCCTTGAGAAAGCAAAGTTGAAAGATGATGGTAGCAATTACACGGACTGGGTCCGTAACTTGAGGATTATCCTCATTGCTGCACAGAAGAATTACATCCTGGAAGCACCGCTGGGTGCCAGGCTTGCTGCTGGAGCAACACCAGATGTTATGAACGTCTGGCAGAGCAAAGTTGATGACTACTCGATAGTTCAGTGTGCCATGCTTTACGGCTTAGAATCGGGACTTCAACGACATTTTGAACGTCATGGAGCATATGAGATGTTCCAGGAGTTGAAGTTAATATTTCAAGCAAATGCCCGGATTGAGAGATATGAAGTCTCCAATAAGTTCTATAGCTGCAAGATGGAGGAGAACAGTTCTGTCAGTGAGCATATACTCAAAATGTCTGGGTATAATAATCACTTGATTCAATTGGGAGTTAGTCTTCCAGATGATTGCGTCATTGACAGAATTCTCCAATCACTGCCACCAAGCTACAAGAGCTTCGTGATGAACTATAATATGCAAGGGATGAATAAGACTATTCCCGAGCTCTTTGCAATGCTGAAAGTTGTGAAGGTAGAAATCAAAAAGGAGCATCAAGTGTTGATGGTCAATAAGACCACTAGTTTCAAGAAAAAGGGCAAAGGGAAGAAGAAGGGGAACTTCAAAAAGAACAGCAAGCAAGTTGCTACTCAAGAGAAGAAACCCAAACCTGGACCTAAGCCTGAAACTGAGTGCTTCTACTGCAAGCAGACTGGTCACTGGAAGCGGAACTGCCCCAAGTATTTGGCGGATAAGAAGGATGGCAAGGTGAACAAAGGTATATGTGATATACATGTTATTGATGTGTATCTTACTAATGCTCGCAGTAGCACCTGGGTATTTGATACTGGTTCTGTTGCTAACATTTGCAACTCGAAACAGGGACTACCGATTAAGCGAAGATTGGCTAAGGACGAGGTGACGATGCGCGTGGGAAATGGTTCCAAAGTCGATGTGATCGCAGTTGGCACGCTACCTCTACATCTACCTTCGGGATTAGTATTAGACCTAAATAATTGTTATTTGGTGCCAGCGTTAAGCATGAACATTATATCTGGATCTTGTTTGATGCGGGACGGTTATTCATTTAAATCAGAGAATAATGGTTGTTCTATTTATATGAGTAATATCTTTTATGGTCATGCACCCTTAAAGAGTGGTCTATTCTTATTAAATCTCGATAGTAGTGACACACATATTCATAATGTTGAAACCAAAAGATGTAGAGTTGATAATGATAGTGCAACTTATTTGTGGCACTGCCGTTTGGGTCATATCGGTGTAAAGCGCATGAAGAAACTTCATACTGATGGGCTTTTGGAACCACTTGATTATGAATCGCTTGGTACTTGCGAACCGTGCCTTATGGGTAAGATGAAAAAAACACCGTTCTCCGGTACTATGGAGAGAGCAACAGATTTGTTGGAAATCATACATACAGATGTATGTGGTCCGATGAATGTTGAGGCTCGTGGCGGATATCGTTATTTTCTCACCTTCACAGATGACTTAAGCAGATATGGGTATATCTACTTAATGAAACATAAGTCTGAAACATTTGAAAAGTTCAAAGAATTTCAGAGTGAAGTTGAAAATCATCGTAACAAGAAAATAAAATTCCTGCGATCTGATCGTGGAGGAGAATATTTGAGTTACGAGTTTGGTGTACATTTGAAACAATGCGGAATAGTTTCGCAACTCACGCCACCTAGAACACCACAGTGTAATGGTGTGTCCGAACGTCGTAATCGTACTTTACTAGATATGGTGCGATCTATGATGTCTCTTACTGATTTACCGCTATCGTTTTGGGGTTATGCTCTAGAGACGGCCGCATTCACGTTAAATAGGGCACCATCAAAATCCGTTGAGACGACGCCTTATGAACTATGGTTTGGCAAGAAACCAAAGTTGTCGTTTCTGAAAGTTTGGGGTTGCGATGCTTATGTGAAAAAGCTTCAACCTGATAAGCTCGAACCCAAATCGGAGAAATGTGTCTTCATAGGATATCCAAAGGAAACTATTGGATACACCTTCTATCACAGATCCGAAGGAAAGACTTTTGTTGCTAAATTCAGAAACTTTCTAAAGAAGGAGTTTCTCTCGAAAGAAGTGAGTGGGAGGAAAGTAGAACTTGATGAGGTAACTGTACCTGCTCCATTATTGGAAAGTAGTACATCACAGAAACCAGTTTCTGTGACCCCTACACCAATTAGTGAGGAAGCTAATGATGATGATCATGAAGCTTCAGAACAAGATACTACTGAACCTCGTAGATCAACCAGAGTAAGATCCGCACCAGAGTGGTACGGTAATCATGTTCTGGAAGTCATGCTACTAGATCATGATAAACCTACGAACTATGGAGAAGCGATGGTGAGCCCAGATTCCGCAAAATGGCTTGAAGCCATGAAATCTGAGATGGGATCCATGTATGAGAACAAAGTATGGACTTTGGTTGACTTGCCCAATGATCGGCAAGCAATTGAGAATAAATGGATCTTTAAGAAGAAGACTGACGCTGACGGTAATGTTACTGTCTACAAAGCTCTACTTGTCACAAAAGGTTTTCGACAAGTTCAAGGGATTGACTACGATGAGACCTTCTCACCCGTAGCGATGCTTAAGTCTGTCCGAATCATGTTAGCAATTGCCGCATTTTATGATTATGAAATTTGGCAAATGGATGTCAAAACTGATTCCTGAATGGATTTTTGCAAGAAGAGTTGTATATGATGCAACCGGAAGGTTTTGTCGATCCAAAGGGAGCTAACAAAGTGTGCAAGCTCCAGCGATCCATTTATGGACTGGTGCAAGCCTCTCGGAGTTGGAATAAACGCTTTGATAATGTGATCAAAGCATTTGGTTTTGTATAGACTTTTGGAGAAGCCTGTATTTACAAGAAAGTGAGTGGGAGCTCTGTAGCATTTCTGATATTATATGTAGATGACATATTACTAATCGGAAATGATATAGAATTTCTGGATAGCATAAAGGGATACTTGAATAAGAGTTTTTCAATGAAAGACCTCGGTGAAGCTGCTTACATATTGGGCATTAAGATCTATAGAGACAGATCAATACGCTTAATTGGACTTTCACAAAGCACATACCTTGACAAAGTTATGAAAAAGTTCAAAATGGATGAAGCAAAGAAAGGATTCTTGCCTGTGTTACAAGGTGTGAAATTGAGTAAGACTCAATGCCCAACCAATGCAGAAGATAGAGAGACAATGAAAGATGTTCCCTATGCTTCAGCCATAGGCTCTATCATGTATGCAATGCTGTGTACCGGACCTGATGTGTGTCTTGCTATAAGTCTAGCAGGAAGGTACCAAAGTAATCCAGGAGTGGATCACTGGACAACGGTCAAGAACATCTTGAAATACCTGAAAAGGACTAAGGATATGTTTCTCATATATGGAGGTGACAAAGAGCTCATCGTAAATGGTTACGTTGATGCAAGCTTTGACACTGATCCGGACGATTCTAAATCGCAAACCGGATACCTGTTTACATTAAATGGTGGAGCTGTCAGTTGGTGCAGTTCTAAACAAAGCGTTGTGGCGGGATCTACATGTGAAGCGGAGTACATAGCTGCGTCGGAAGCAGCAAACGAAGGAGTCTGGATGAAGGAGTTCATATCCGATCTAGGAGTCATACCTAGTGCCTCGGTGAAGGAAATATGCCCTAGAGGCAATAATAAAGTTATTATTTATTTCCTTATATCATGATAAATGTTTATTATTCATGCTAGAATTGTATTAACCGGAAACATAATACTTGTGTGAATACATAGACAAACAAAGTGTCACTAGTATGCCCCTACTTGATTAGCTCGTTAATCGAAGATGGTTATGTTTCCTAACCATAAACAAAAGAGTTGTTATTTGATTAATGGGACCACATCATTAGGAGAATGATGTGATTGACATGACCCATTACATTAGCTTAGCACCCGATCATTTAGTATGTTGCTATTGCTTTCTTCATGACTTATACATGTTCCTATGACTATGAGATTATGCAACTCCCGTTTGCCGGAGGGACACTTTGTGTGCTACCAAACGTCACAACGTAACTGGGTGATTATAAAGGAGCTCTACAGGTGTCTCCAAAGGTACATGTTGGGTTGGCGTATTTCGAGATTAGGATTTGTCACTCCGATTGTTGGAGAGGTATCTCTGGGCCCTCTCGGTAATGCACATCACATAAGCCTTGCAAGCATTGCAACTAATGAGTTAGTTGTGAGATGATGTATTACGGAACGAGTAAAGAGACTTGTCAGTAACGAGATTGAACTAGGTTTTAAGATACCGACGATCGAATCTCGGGCAAGTAACATACCGATGACAAAGGGAACAACGTATGTTGTTATGTGGTCTGACCGATAAAGATCTTCGTAGAATATGTAGGAGCCAATATGAGCATCCAGGTTCCGCTATTGGTTATTGACCGGAGACATGTCTCGGTCATGTCTACATTGTTCTCGAACCGTAGGGTCCGCACGCTTAAGTTTTTGATGACAGTTATATTATGAGTTTATGAGTTTTGATGTACCGAAGGAGTTCGGAGTCCCGGATGAGATCGGGGACATACGAGGAGTCTCGAAATGGTCGAGACGTAAAGATCGATATATTGGACGACTATATTCGGACATCGGAAAGGTTCCGAGTGATTCGGGTATTTTTCGGAGTACCGGGTAGTTACGGGAGAAGCAATGGGCCTTGATGGGCTTTAGTGGGAAGAGGAGAAAGGGCCAAGGGGCTGCTGCGCCCCCCCCTCCCCTCTAGTCCGAATTGGACTAAGGAAAAGGGGGCCGGGCACCTTTCCTTCTCCCTTCCTCCCCTCTTGGTGGACTCCTACTAGGACTTGGAGTCCTAGTAGGACTCCACATCCTGGCCGCACCAATTGCCTTGGCCGGCCTCCTCCTCCTCCATCCTTTATATACTGAGGCAAGGGGCACCCCATGAACACAAGTTGATCTTCGTGATCGTTCCTTAGCCGTGTGCGGTGCCCCCCCTCCACCATATTCCACCTCGGTCATATTGTAGCGGTGCTTAGGCGAAGCCCTGCGACGATAGAACATCAAGATCGTCACCACGCCGTCGTGCTGACGGAACTCCTCCCCGACGCTTTGCTGGATCGGAGCCCGGGGATCGTCATCGAGCTAAACGTGTGCCAAGAACTCGGAGGTGCCGGAGTAACGGTGCTTGGATCGGTCGGATCGTGAAGACGTACGACTACATCAACCGCGTTGTCACAACGCTTCCGCTGTCGGTCTACAAGGGTACGTAGATCACACTCTCCCCTCTCGTTGCTATGCATCACCATGATCTTGCGTGTGCGTAGGAAATTTTTTGAAATTACTACGTTCCCCAACAGTGGCATCCGAGCCAGGTTTTATATGTTGATGTTATATGCACGAGTAGAACACAAGTGAGTTGTGGGCGATATAAGTCATACTGCTTACCAGCATGTCATACTTTGGTTCGGCGGTATTGTTGGACGAAGCGGCCCAGACCGACATTACGTGTACGCTTACGCGAGACCGGTTCTCCCGACGTGCTCTGCACATAGGTGGCTTGCGGGTGACAGTTTCTCCAACTTTAGTTGAACCAAGTGTGGCTACGCCCGGTCCTTGCAAAGGTTAAAACAGCACCAACTTGATAAACTATTGTTGTGGTTTTGATGTGTAGGTAAGATTGGTTCTTGCTTAAGCCCGTAGCAGCCACGTAAAACTTGCAACAACAAAGTAGAGGACGTCTAACTTGTTTTTGCAGGGCATGTTGTGATGTGATATGGTCAAGACATGATGCTAAATTTTATTGTATGAGATGATCATGTTTTGTAACCGAGTTATCGGCAACTGGCAGGAGCCATATGGTTGTCGCTTTATTGTATGCAATGCAATCGCGCTGTAATGCTTTACTTTATCACTAAGCGGTAGCGATAGTCGTGGAAGCACAAGCTTGGCGAGACGACAACGATGCTATGATGGAGATCAAGGTGTCGCGCCGGTGACGATGGTGATCACGACGGTGCTTCAGAGATGGAGATCACAAGCACAAGATGATGATGGCCATATCATATCACTTATATTGATTTCATGTGATGTTTATCTTTTATGCATCTTATCTTGCTTTGATTGACGGTAGCATTATAAGATGATCTCTCAGTAATTATCAAGAAGTGTTCTCCCTGAGTATGCACCGTTGCGAAAGTTCTTCGTGCTGAGACCCCACGTGATGATCGGGTGTGATAGGCTCTACGTTCAAATACAACGGGTGCAAAACAGTTGCACACGCAGAATACTCAGGTTATACTTGACGAGCCAAGCATATACAGATATGGCCTCGGAACACGGAGACCGAAAGGTCGAGCATGAATCATATAGCAGATACGATCAACATAGTGATGTTCACCAATGAAACTACTCCATCTCACGTGATGATCGGACATGGTTTAGTTGATTTGGATCACGTAATCACTTAGAGGATTAGAGGGATGTCTATCTAAGTGGGAGTTCTTAAGTAATATGATTAATTGAACTTAAATTTATCATGAACTTAGTCCTGGTAGTATTTTGCAAATTATGTTGTAGATCAATAGCTCGCGTTGTTGCTTCCCTATGTTTATTTTGATATGTTCCTAGAGAAAATTGTGTTGAAAGATGTTAGTAGCAATGATGCGGATTGGATCCGTGATCTGAGGTTTATCCTCATTGCTGCACAGAAGAATTATGTCCTTGATGCACCGCTAGGTGACGGACCTATTGCAGGAGCAGATGCAGACGTTACGAACGTTTGGCTAGCTCAATATGATGACTACTTGATAGTTTAGTGCACCATGCTTAATGGCTTAGAATCGGGACTTCAAAGACGTTTTGAACGTCATGGAGCATATGAGATGTTCCAGGAGTTGAAGTTAATATTTCAAGCAAATACCCGAGTTGAGAGATATGAAGCCTCCAACAAGTTCTATAGCTAAAAGATGGAGGAGAATCGCTCAACTAGTGAGCATGTGCTCAGATTGTCTGAGTACTACAATCGCTTGAATCAAGTGGGAGTTAATTTTCCAGATAAGATAGTGATTGACAGAATTCTCTAGTCACCATCACCAAGTTAGTAGAACTTCGTGATGAACTATGATATGCAAGGGATAACGGAAACGATTCCCAAGCTCTTCGTAATGTGGAAATTGACGAAGGTAGAAATCGAGAAAAACATCAAGTGTTGATGGTAGACAAGACCACTAGTTTCAAGAAAAGGGCAGAGGGAAGAAGGGGAACTTCAAGAAGAACAGCAAGCAAGTTGCTGCTCAAGTGAAGAAGCCCAAGTCTGAGACTAAGTGTTTCTACTGCAAAGGGACTGGTCACTGGAAGTGGAACTACCCCAAGTGATTGGCAGATAAGAAGGATGGCAAAGTGAAATACATGTTATTGATGTGTACTTTACTAGTGTTTATCGCAACCCCTCAGTATTTGATACTAGTTCAGTTGCTAAGATTAGTAACTCGAAACAGGAGTTGCAGAATAAACAGAGACTAGTTAAGGGTGAAGTGACGATGTGTGTTGGAAGTGGTTCCAAGATTGATATGATCATCATCGCACACTCCCTATACTTTCGGGATTAGTGTTGAACCTGAATAAGTGTTATTTGGTGTTTGCGTTAAGCATGAATATGATTTGATCATGTTTATTGTAATACGGTTATTCATTTAAGTAAGAGAATAAATTGTTGTTCTGTTTACATGAATAAAACCTTATATGGTTACACACCTAATGAAAATAGTTCATTGGATCTCGATCATAGTGATACACATAATCATAATATTGAAACCAAAAGATGCAAAGTTAATAATGATAGTGCAACTTATTTGTAGCACTGCCGTTTAGGTCATATTGGTGTAAAGCGCATGAAGAAACTCCATGCTGATGGGATTTTGGAATCACTTGATTATGAATCACTTGATGCTTGCGAACCATGCCTCATGGGCAAGATGACTAAGACTCCGTTCTCCGGAGCGAGCAACTGACTCATTGGAAATAATACATACTGATGTATGCGGTCCGATGAGTGTTAAGGCTCACGGCAAGTATCGTTATTTTCTGAACTTCACAGATGATTTGAGCAGATATGGGTATATCTACTTGATGAAACATAAGTCTGAAACATTTGAAAAGTTCAAAGAATTTCAGAGTGAAGTGGAAAATCATCGTAACAAGAAAATAAAGTTTCTACGATCTGATCACGGAGACAAATATTTGAGTTACGAGTTTGGTCTTCAATTAAAACAATGTGGAATAGTTTCACAAACTCATGCCACATGGAACACCACAGCATAATGGTGTGTCCGAACGTCATAACCGTACTTTGTTGGATATAGTGCAATCTATGATGTCTCTTACCGATCTACCACTATCGTTTTGGGGTTATGCATTAGAGACAGCTGCATTCACGTTAAAAGGGCACCATCTAAATCTGTTGAGACGACACCATATGAACTGTGGTTTGGCAAGAAACCAAAGTTGTCGTTTCTTAAAGTTTGGGATTGTGATGCTTATATGAAAAAGTTTCATCCTGATAAGCTCAAACCCAAATCGGAGAAATATGTCTTCATAGGATACCCAAAGGAGACTGTTGGGTACACCTTCTATCACAAATCCGAAGGCAAGACTTTTATTGCTAAATTCGGAGTTTTTCTAGAGAAGGAGTTTCTCTCGAAAGAAGTGAGTGGGAGGAAAGTAGAACTTGATGAGGTAATTGTACCTGCTCCCTTATTGGAAAGTAGTTCATCACAGAAATCTGTTCCTGTGACTACTACACCAATTAGTGAGGAAGCTAATGATGATGATCATGTAACTTTAGATCAAGTTACTACCGAATCTCGTAGGTAAACCAGAGTGAGCTCCGCACTAGAGAGGTACAGTAATCCTGTTCTGGAAGTCATGTTACTAGACCATGACGAACTTGCGAACTATGAGGAAGCGATGATGAGCCCAGATTCCGCGAAATGGTTTGAGGCCATAAAATCTGAGATATGATCCATGTATGAGAACAAAGTATGGACTTTGATGGATTTGCCCGATGATCGGCAAACCATAGAAAATAAATGGATCTTCAAGAGGAAGACGGACACTGATAGTAGTGTTACTATCTACAAAGGTAGAATTGTCGCAAAAGGTTTTCGACAAGTTCAAGGTGTTGACTACGATGAGATTTTCTCACTCGTATATATGCTTAAGTCTGTCCAAATCATGTTAGCAATTGCCGCGTTTTATGAAATCTGGCAAATGGATAAACAAAACTGCATTCCTTAATGGATTTCTTAAAAGAAGAGTTGTATATGATGCAACCAGAAGGTTTTGTCAATCCTAAAGGTGTTAACGAAATATGCAAGCTCCAACGATCCATCTATGGACTGGTGCAAGCATCTCGGAGTTGGAATATACGCTTTGATAAGTTGATCAAAGCATATAGTTTTATACAGACTTACGGTGAAGCCTGTATTTACAAGAAAGTGAGTGGGAGCACTACAACATTTCTGATAAGTATATGTGAACAACATATTGTTGAACGGAAATAATGTATAATTTTCTGGAAAGCATAAAGGAATATTTGAAAGGAGTATTTCAAAGAAAGACCTCGGTAAAGCTGCTTACATATTGAGCATCAAGATCTATAGAGATAGATCAAGACGCTTGATAAGTTTTTCAAAGAGTACATACCTTGACAAGATTTTGAAGTAGTTCAAAATGGAACAGTCAAAGAAAGAGTTCTTGCCTGTGTTGCAAGGTGTGAAATTGAGTAAGACTCAAAGCCCGACCGCGGCAGAAGATAGAAATAGAATGAAAGTCATTCCCTATGCCTCAGCCATAGGTTCTATAAAGTATGCCATGCTGTGTACCAGATCTATTGTATACCCTACACTGTGTTAAGCAAGCGAGTACAATAGTGATCTAAGAATAGATCACTGGACAGCGGTCAAAATTATCCTTAGGGGAATAAGGAAATATTTCTCAATTATGGAGGTGACAAAAAGGTTCGTCGTAAAAAGTTACGTCGATGCAAGTTTTGACACAGATCTAGATGACTCTAAGTCTCGATCTAGATACATATTGAAAGTGTGAGCAATAAGCTAGAGTAGCTCCGTGCAGAGCATTGTTGACATAGAAATTCGCAAAATACTTACGGATCTGAATGTGACAGACCCGTTGACTAAAATTATCTCACAAGCAAAACATGATCACACCTTAGTACTCTTTGGGTGTTAATCACATAGCAATGTGAACTAGATTACTGACTCTAGTAAACCCTTTGGGTGTTGATCACATATCGATGTGAACTATGGGTGTTAATCACATGGTGATGTGAACTATTGCTGTTAAATCACATGGCAATGTGAACTAGATTATTGACTCCAGTGCAAGTGGGAGACTGAAGGAAATATGCCCTAGAGGCAATAATAAAGTTATTATTTATTTCCTTATATCATGATAAATGTTTATTATTCATGCTAGAATTGTATTAACCAGAAACATAATACTTGTGTGAATACATAGACAAACAAAGTGTCACTAGTATGCCTCTACTTGACTAGCTCGTTAATCGAAGATGGTTATGTTTCCTAACCATAAACAAAAGAGTTGTTATTTGATTAACGGGATCACATGATTAGGAGAATGATGTGATTGACATGACCCATTCCATTAGCTTAGCACCCGATCGTTTAGTATGTTGCTATTGCTTTCTTCATGACTTATACATGTTCCTATGACTATGAGATTATGCAACTCCCGTTTGCCGGAGGAACACTTTGTGTGCTACCAAACGTCACAACGTAACTGGGTGATTATAAAGGAGCTCTACAGGTGTCTCCAAAGGTACATGTTGGGTTGGCGTATTTCGAGATTAGGATTTGTCACTCCGATTGTTGGAGAGGTATCTCTGGGCCCTCTCGGTAATGCACATCACATAAGCCTTGCAAGCATTGCAACTAATGAGTTAGTTGTGAGATGATGTATTACGGAACGAGTAAAGAGACTTGTCAGTAACGAGATTGAACTAGGTATTAAGATACCAACGATCGAATCTCGGGCAAGTAACATACCGATGACAAAGGGAACAACATATGTTGTTATGCGGTCTGACCGATAAAGATCTTCGTAGAATATGTAGGAGCCAATATGAGCATCCAGGTTCCGCTATTGGTTATTGACCGGAGACATGTCTCGGTCATGTCTACATTGTTCTCGAACCGTAGGGTCCGCACGCTTAAGGTTTCAATGACAGTTATATTATGAGTTTATGAGTTTTGATGTACCGAAGGAGTTCGGAGTCCCGGATGAGATCGGGGACATGACGAGGAGTCTCGAAATGGTCGAGACGTAAAGATCGATATATTGGACGACTATATTTGGACATCGAAAAGGTTCCGAGTGATTCGGGTATTTTTCGGAGTACCGGTAGTTACGGGAGAAGCAATGGGCCTTGATGGGCTTTAGTGGGAAGAGGAGAAAGGGCCAAGGGGCTGCTGCGCCCCCCCCCTCCCCTCTAGTCCGAATTGGACTAAGGAAAAGGGGGCCGGCCACCTTTCCTTCTCCCTTCCTCCCCTCTTGGTGGACTCCTACTAGGACTTGGAGTCCTAGTAGGACTCCACATCCTGGCCGCACCAATTGCCTTGGCCGGCCTCCTCCTCCTCCATCCTTTATATACTGAGGCAATGGGCACCCCATGAACACAAGTTGATCTTCGTGATCGTTCCTTAGCCGTGTGCGGTGCCCCCCCCCTCCACCATATTCCACCTCGGTCATATTGTAGCGGTGCTTAGGCGAAGCCCTGCGACGATAGAACATCAAGATCGTCACCACGCCGTCGTGCTGACGGAACTCCTCCCCGACGCTTTGCTGGATCGGAGCCCGGGGATCGTCATCGAGATGAACATGTGCCAAGAACTCGGAGGTGCCGGAGTAACGGTGCTTGGATCGGTCGGATCGTGAAGACGTACGACTACATCAACCATGTTGTCACAATGCTTCTGCTGTCGGTCTACAAGGGTACGTAGATCACACTCTCCCCTCTCGTTGCTATGCATCACCATGATCTTGCGTGTGCGTAGGAATTTTTTTGAAATTACTACGTTCTCCAACAATCGGGTCCAATGAAAATATTTTGTGACAATACTGGTGCAATTGCCTTGGCAAAGGAATCCAGATTTCACAAGAGGACCAAGCACATCAAGAGATGCTTCAATTCCATCCGGGATCTAGTCCAGGTGGGAGACATAGAGATTTGCAAGATACATACGGATCTGAATGTAGCAGACCCATTGACTAAGCCTCTTCCACGAGCAAAACATGATCAGCACCAAAGCTCCATGGGTGTTAGAATCATTACTGTGTAATCTAGATTATTGACTCTAGTGCAAGTGGGAGACTGAAGGAAATATGCCCTAGAGGCAATAATAATGTTATTATTTTATTTCCTTATATCATGATAAATTTTTATTATTCATGCTAGAATTGTATTATCCGGAAACATAATACTTGTGTGAATACATAGACAAACCAAACGTCACTAGTATGCCACTACTTGACTAGCTCATTAATCAAAGATGGTTATGTTTCCTAACCATAGACATGTGTTGTCATTTGATTAACGGGATCACATTATTAGGAGAATGATGTGATTGGCATGACCCATTCCATTAGCTTAGCACCCGATCGTTTAGTATGTTGCTATTGCTTTCTTCATGACTTATACATGTTCCTATGACTATGAGATTATGCAACTCCCGTTTGCTGGAGGAACACTTTGTGTGCTACCAAACGTCACAACGTAACTGGGCGATTATAAAGGAGCTCTACAGGTGTCTCCAAAGGTACATGTTGGGTTGGCGTATTTCGAGATTAGGATTTGTCACTCCGATTGTCGGAGAGGTATCTCTGGGCCCTCTCGGTAATGCACATCACATAAGCCTTGCAAGCATTTCAACTAATGAGTTAGTTGCGAGATGATGTATTAGGAAACGAGTAAAGAGACTTGCCGATAACGAGATTGAACTAGGTATTGAGATACCGCCGATCAAATCTCGGGCAAGTAAAATATCGATGACAAAGGGAACAACGTATGTTGTTATGCGGTCTGACCGATAAAGATCTTCATAGAATATGTAGGAGCCAATATGAGCATCCAGGTTCCGCTATTGGTTATTGATCGAAGACGTGTCTCGGTCATGTCTACATTGTTCTCGAACCCGTAGGGTCCGCACGCTTAAGGTTTCGATGACAGTTATATTATGAGTTTTGATGTATCGAAGTCCCGGATGTGATCACGGACATAACAAGGAGTCTCGAAATGGTCGAGACATAAAGATTGATATATTAGATGGCTATATTCGGACACCAAAAGTGTTCCGGGTGATTTCGGAGAAAACCGGAGAGCCAGAGGGTTACCGGAACCCTACCGGGAGAAGTAATGGGCCATATGGGCCTTAGTGGAGAGAGAGGGGCAGCCAGGGTGGGCCGCGCGCCTCCTCCCCCCTGGTCCGAATTGGACTAGGAGAGGGGGGGCGGCGCCCCCTTTCCTTCTCCCTCCCCACTTCCTTCCCCCTCCTAGTAGGAGTCCTACTCCTACTAGGAGGAGGACTCCTCCTGGCGCGCCAATAGGGGCCGGCCGGCCTCCTCCCCTTGCTCCTTTATATACGGGGGCAGGGGGCACCCCTAGACACAGAAGTTGATCCATGTGATCATATTCTTAGCCGTGTGCGGTGCCCCCTTCCACCATAATCCTCGATAATATTGTAGCGGTGCTTAGGCGAAGCCCTGTGATGGTAGTACATCAAGATCGTCACCACGCCGTCATGCTGACAGAATTCTACCCAGACACTTTGCTGGATCAGAGTCCGGGGATCGTCATCGAGCTGAACGTGTGCTAAAACTCGGAGGTGCCGTAGTTTCGGTGCTTGATCGGTCGGGCCGTGAAGACGTACGACTACATCAACCGCGTTGTGCTAACGCTTCCGCTGTCGGTCTACAAGGGTACGTAGATCACACTCTCCCCTCTCGTTGCTATGCATCACTATGATCTTGCGTGTGCGTAGGAAAATTTTGAAATTACTACGTTCCCCAACAGGGGGAAGGAAGGAGTGGGAGAGGGGAAAGGCAAGGGGGCGCCCCCCTTCCTTGTCCTATTCGGACTCAAGGGGAGGGGGCGCGCGGCCTGCCCTGGCCAGCCCCTCTCTCTCTCTCTCCACTAGGGCCCATCAAGGCCCATTAGTCCCCCGGGGGGTTCCGGTAACCCCTCCGGCACTTCAGTTTTCTCCGATCACCCGAAACCCTTCCGGTGTCTGAATATAGCCGTCCAATATATCAATCTTTATGTGTCGACCTTTTCGAGACTCCTCGTCATGTCCGTGATCACATCTGGGACTCTGAACTACGTTAGGTACATCAAAACACATAAACTCATAATACCAATTGTCACGTAACGTTAAGCGTGCGGACCCTACGGGTTCGAGTACTATGTAGACATGAACAAGACTCATATCTGGTCAATAACCAATAGCGGAACCTGGATGCTCATATTGGCTCCCACATATTCTACGAAGATCTTTATCTGTCAAACAGCATAACAACATACGTTGTTCCCTTTGTCATCAGTATGTTACTTGCCCGAGATTCGATCAACGGTATCTCAATACCTAGTTCAATCTCGTTACCGGCAAGTCTCTTTACTCGTTCCGTAATGCATCATCCCGCAGCTAACTCATTAGTCACATTGCTTGCAAGGCTTATAGTGATGTGCATTACCGAGAGGGCCCAGAGATACCTCTCTGATACGCGGAGTGACAAATCCTAATCTCGATCTATGCCAACTCAACAAACACCATCGGAGACACCTGTAGAGCACCTTTATAATCACCCAGTTACATTGTGACGTTTGGTAGCACACAAGGTGTTCCTCCGGTATTCGGGAGTTGCATGATCTCATAGTCATAGGAACATGTATAAGTTATGGAGAAAGCAGTAGCAACAAACTAAACGATCATCGTGCTAAGCTAACGGAATGGGTCAAGTCAATCAAATCATTCTCTAATGATGTGATCCCGTTAATCAAATGACAACTCATGTCTATGGCTAGGAAACTTAACCATCTTTGATTCAACGAGCTAGTCAAGTAGATGCATACTAGTGACACTCTATTTGTCTATGTATTCACACATGTACTAAGTTTTTGGTTAATACAATTCTAGCATGAATAATAAACATTTATCATGATATAAGGAAATATAAATAACTTTATTATTACCTCTAGGGCATATTTCCTTCACGAACCTCGTAGGTCAACCAGAGTAAGATCCGCACCAGAGTTGTTGGGGATATTACTACCAGTATGACCCGCCCAGGAGGGGCCGAGTCAGCCTTAATGGCGGGTTACATAAGAAGCCCAATATACATTCAAGATGATAGTTTATGAAACATATAGAAGGCCCAAAGGCATGGGGCCGGCTTAAGGCCCGATATTGTAAACCTCCGTATGTAAGGAAAGACTTGTAAACAAAGGCATGTAAAGGAAGTCACCGAGCCAGACACGATTCTAAGCCGGCCGGGACTCTGTAGGCCATCAGGCGTCAACCCACGTATATAAGGGGATGACCCGGTGGCGGTTTAGGGCAAGAAACAACCAAGTCGATACAAGCCGGCGAGTTGAACCTCTTGGAGATCGAAACCTCAGCAATACCAATCCCAACTAGACGTAGGCTTTTACCTTCGTCGTAAGGGGCCGAACTAGTATAAAAACTGTCTCGTGTGTCCTTTGTCCCGATCAACCCCTTTAAGCTTCCTAGTGCGATGGCCCTATGACTAAGTCCTTGCTCTAGGACATCTGTCGTGTCAACTCCACCGTGGGGCCAGTGCACGGTGGATTTGAGTTCTTGAAGGGCAGCTTCGAAGGGCTCAAGGGATACGCTGTGGGCCGGATGACCAAGAGTCGTCGCGGCAAACTCTACATCGACAACGAAGCTGGGGCCCTGGGGCCGGCTCGATCGAGTACGGGTACCGGGTCCCCTTCGGCAGAATTCACGTCTTCATCAGCCGGATCGGCGAGTCAGGCCCTGAGCCGGACGTCCACACCAACCTCATTGAAACGGCTCAGCATGCAGGGTTCGCCCGTATTCAATCTGTTGAGAAGCATGCCTTCGTAGGCTGCGTCCATGGCGGTGAATACTCCGAAGGATCGATGGAAGGCGGGGAGACGACCATCTGCTCTGATACTGCATCATCAACAGGTGAGATGGACTCGTTGTAGCAACTGCAAGACGGAATGCTCGGGGGCTGTTCCGATGGCAGCAGTATTCTGGACCCCCTCGAGCTGCCGAATTGGGCCGGAGTCTTCATGGAGGGACGCAGCCCGGGCAAAACACCACCGCAGCGACAGCAGCAGCCACCGGGTCGGTAGCTGCCAGGTCAGGAGACCCCGCGCGCCCCCTGGCTCAGGTTCTAATGGACCTCATGGATAAACTGACGGTTCTGTTAACCGCTGTAGTAGAACTGGCGGATAAATCCCAGCATGATGCAGAAAGTGGCACGCGTGCGGGAGGAGATGGTGCAAGCAAAGGAAAATCTAGCCGTGGAGGAAACCCGGATGGGAGCAGAACGAGCAGCTCTGGATGTTCGTGCCCAGCAGCTTCAAGCAGAAACTTTTCGGCTCTCGGTGGATCTTAATGCATCGAACGTGGTCATGAGGAGGAGGCATCAGAAAACTCAGCCGCGTCTGCCTCTAACGCTGGATCCAAGGAACCTGTTCCATACACCCGGAGCTGGGGGGAGCAACCCGCCGAAAGCAAACCGGGTCGCGACACCCGGTGCACCAGTTCAGCCACGGACCATGGAGCCGCCTCGCATAAATACAGCTCCTCCTTGTTATGTAGCGACACCTCCGGGTCACTTCTCCAACCCCATGGAAAACGTCATCACAGCGTCGGCTCGTTTGGCAGCTCTCCCAATGGAAGGCAACTCGCCAGCAGCCATTGAAACCCAGAGGGTAAGAGAACTACTTCAGACAGCTTTGGCCCAGCAGGATGCATACTCTTACAGTCGAGACAGGATTCATTCAACCCCTCGCCCAAGCCGGAGCCCGAGCTACAGTAGGCACATGGAGTCCGCAGAAATGTCAAGTAACGCTCAACGCCACAACTGGTCGTATAGGCATGAGCCGGTGCGGGCTGGAGCCCTTAACTTGGCGGATTAGGAGAGGATTCGTCAAGAGGTGGAACGGGCGGCTCAGATAGCAGCGAAGCAGGCGGCTCACCAAACCTTTCCGGCTTATCTAGCAACCTCGATTCAGGCAGGAGTGGCCACAAGAACCGGAGGCGTACCTTGCTTGGTCCCAGCCATACGCAATGAGCGGTTGCCCAAGGATTTCAAGGGGCCTCGTAAGGTGCCTAATTACACGGCTGACTTACAGCCGGGGCCTTGGATTGAGAGTTATGAGATGGCTATGGAGCTGTTGGAGGTTAGTGATGCTGCAATGGCCAAATATTTTACCATGATGTTAGATGGAACGGCTCGGACCTGGTTGAAAGGATTGCCACCCAATTCTATCGGCTCATGGGCAGAGTTAAAGGCACGGTTCATCCAGAACTTTAAGGATACATGTAAGCAGCCAATGTCGATTGTGGACCTGACCAATTGCAAGCAAGAGGATGGAGAATCTACAACCCATTGGGTCCGCCGGGTCAAGGAGATAATACATTCATCTGATAAGATGGATGCCGGCTCAGCAGTTTTGATGTTGGAGAAAAATTGCCATTTTGAACCTCTGAAGCAGAAGTTGGGGCGGCTTAAACGTGACTGTAATGACATGGGAACGTTGATGGCGTCTCTTGTCAAGTATGCTAACTCTGATACAACCAAAGACCCGGTGTCTGACGAAGAAAAGGCAACGAAGGGAAAGAAGAACGGCAATGGCAAGGGTCACCAGCATAACCCGACGAATCAAGGAGGTAATAAACTTAAGGCTGATGAGTTTGTTGCCAATACCAATGCGCAGGGTGGTAATCAGCGGTGCAAGGGTAGACAACCCCCTCGATCGGGCGGGTCAGGCCCCACCCTTGAGCAGTTGTTGAATGAACCTTGTCCAAAACACGGCACCCGGGAGAAACCAGCCACCCACTTGTGGAAAGATTGCATGATCATGAAGGCATTTAAAAATTCAAATGCATTTGATGGAGGTCATGGCCCAGGTGGCGGCTCAGGTGGAGGCGGCTTTCAGGGCCCGGGCGCCGGTTCAAGCGGAGGAGGTTTTCATGGTCAGGGTTATCCTAGTCGCCAAGGAGGATATAATCAGCAGCACAGCCAAGGGAGTCAGCAGCAACAGCAATCCGGTTATCAGAGCAACCCGAAGTAGTTGAGTAGCGGACGGTATCATGTCTTTACTACCAGTTTATGTAAGAGGGGCCAGAAGCTCAACAAGAGGGCCGTCAATGCCGTTGAGCCGGCAATTCCCCGTTATTTACGTTGGTCAGAGCAGCCTATTGTGTGGAGCAGAGAGGAACACCCGCCCTGGGTTGATAATCCGGGTCACT
This sequence comes from Triticum urartu, assembly GCF_056163025.1. NCBI lineage: Eukaryota > Viridiplantae > Streptophyta > Magnoliopsida > Poales > Poaceae > Triticum > Triticum urartu. The sequence continues at coordinate 463,537,162 of NC_141873.1, read as the reverse complement.
TAGCTTTGGTAGTGGCACCTCAGGTTGGTGGGTATAAGTTTACTAAGGTACTCATGGATGGAGGCAGCAGCATCAACATCCTTTACTATGAGACGTTCCACCGGATGGGATTGACCGACAAAAATCTTAAACAATCCAACACTGTTTTTCATGGTATGGTACTTGGTAAGTCGGCATACCCGGTTGGTAAGATCGAACTGGAAGTAGCCTTTGGGGATGAGTATGACTCCAGAGCAGAAAAATTAACCTTTGAAGTGGTTAAGATCAAAAGCCCATATCATGCTCTGTTTGGGCGGGCGGCTTATGCCAAATTCATGGCTCGGCCATGTTACGTATATTTGCAGCTCAAGATGGAAGGTCACAAGGGCACCATTACAGTCCATGGGAGCTGGAAGATAGCTTTGGAATGTGAAGAAGGTGATGATGCCTATGATGAATCTGTTTGTGCAACAGAGGAGTTGAAATTCTACAAGGATCACGTTGACCCGGCGGACATGACGTCATTAAAGAAACCAACAACAGAGCATGAGCCGGAGTTAAAATTCAAATCAGCTGATGACACTAAGAAGGTTGACTTTGTGCCTGGCGATTCATCCAAATAGTTCATCATCAGCGCAAACTTGGATCCGAAATAGGAAAGCACGCTCATCGAGTTCATCCGTGAGAACCGGGACATCTTTGCATGGAAACCTTCAGACATGCCGGGTGTCCCGAGGAAACTCGCTGAGCACACTCTTAATATCGATCCAAAGTTTAAACCTGTCAGACAGTTTCTCCGGCGGTTCAATGAAGAAAGGCGCAAGGCCATCGGAGAAGAGGTTGCCCGGCTCTTGGCAGCCGGGTTCATTGTGGAGGTATTTCACCCAGAATGGTTAGCTAACCCGGTGCTTGTACTCAAAAAGAATGGCACCTGGCGTATGTGTGTGGATTACACAAATTTGAACAAGGCTTGTCCGGCTAATCCTTTTGCTCTTCCCCGTATTGATTAGATCATTGATGCTACGGCGGGTCGCGCACGGTTGAGTTTCTTAGATGCTTACTCCGTTTATCATCAGATTAAGATGGCAGTCAAGGATCAAGAGAAGACAGCTTTTATAAGTCCTTTTGGGGCTTTCTGTTATGTGTCTATGCCTTTTGGGCTTAAGAGTGCTCAGGCAACTTACCAGCGGTGTGTGCAAAATTGTCTTCACAATCAAATTCGGCACAATGTTCATGCCTATGTGGATGATATAGTGGTGAAATCCAGGGAAGAGGAAACCTTGGTCACAGACCTGAAAGAAACTTTTGATAATCTTCGGGTTTACAAGATGATTCTTAACCCGGCCAAATGTGTTTTTGGAGTGCCAGCCGACAAACTCTTGGGTTTTCTGGTGTCTAACCAAGGTATTGAAGCTAACCCGGAGAAAATCAAGGCAATTACATCTCTAGCCAAACCAACCTGCGTCAATGATGTTCAACGACTAGCGGGTCGTGTGGCTGCTTTGAGCCAGTTCATAAGCCGGTTAGGGGAAAAGGCTATGCCTCTATATCAGTTGATGAAGAAAATGGATGTTTTTGTCTCAAGCGATGCTGCAAACGCTGCTTTTGAGGATCTGAAGGCACAACTGGCTGAGCCACCAGTTCTAGTCGCTCCAATTGAGAAAGAGCCGCTATTGTTATACGTGGCTGCCAACTCACAGGCTGTTAGTGTGGCTATGGTGGTAGAGCACAAGGAGGCTGGCAAAGAGCATCCGGTTCAGCGGCCGGTTTATTATGTCAGTGAAGTGCTAATTGAATCTAAGCAACGGTATCCACATTGACAAAAGCTTGTTTATGGGGTGTTCATGGCAAGCGGGAAGCTTAAACATTACTTTCAGGGACATCCAATCACTATGGTTAGCTCTGCTCCTTTGGGAGACATTATTCAAAACAGAGAAACCACGGGGCGAGTTGCCAAGTGGGCAATTGAGCTTGGGTCTCATGGGCTGAAGTATGTTCCACGTACTGCAATTAAGTCTCAAGCTCTGGTTGATTTCATCAATGACTGGACAGAGATGCAGATGCCAGAAGAGAAGCCGGACAACACATATTAGACTATTCATTTTGATGGATCCAGGCAATTGGAAGGCTCAGGGGCTGGAGTCGTATTAACTTCCCCGCGAGGGATAAATTTTGTTATGTGTTAAGGTTGATGTTTCCATGCACAAACAACGCAGCAGAGTATGAAGCTTTGCTCCATGGTCTTCGAGTGGCAAAGGAGATGAGCTTGAGCCGGGTCAGATGTCTTGGTGACTCGGATATAGTGGCTCAACAGGTATCTGGAAAGTGGGATTCCAAAGACCCTCTCATGGCGGCTTATTGCCGAGAGGTCGATGCTGTTGCAGGATATTTTAAAGGTTATCAGGTGGAACACAATGACCGTCGAAAGAACGAAGCAGCTGATGCGATAAGCCGGCTGGGGTCTCAGCGTAAGCCGGTACCACCCAACACCTTTCTGGATGTTTTGCATAACCCCTCTGTCAAGTTGCCCATAGAAGAAGATTTAGCTGTTCCTGACCCGGAGGCGCAATTGGTGACGGCTCTTCATGTCATCCCAGATTGGACGGTGACATTCTTGGCTTACATGACCCGGGGAGAGTTGTCAGCGGATGAGACCCTGGCTTGGCAGATAACCCGACGGTCTAAGTCCATGACGATTTCGGATGGAGAGTTATTCCATCGTAGTGTTTCTGGAGCTTTTCAACGGTGTGTTTCCCCCGAAGAAGGTCAAGAAATCCTTCGTGAGATCCATGAAGGAGATTGTGGTCATCACGTCAGGTGTCGGTGTCAAAACCGGCGGATCTCGGGTAGGGGGTCCCGAACTGTGCGTCTAGGCGGATGGTAACAAGAGACGAGGGACACGATGTTTTTACCCAGGTTCGGGCCCTCTCGATGGAGGTAAAACCCTACGTCCTGCTTGATTGATATTGATGATATGGGTATTACAACAGTAGATCTACCACGAGATCAAGGAGGCTAAACCCTAGAAGCTAGCCTATGGTATGATTGTATGTTCTTGTATATCATCTATCGACTAGCCTGGCCTCGGTTTATATAATGCACCAGAGGCCTAGGATAACAAGAGTCCTAGCCGAATACGCCGGTGGGGAGGAGTCCTTGTCTTGATCGCCAAGTCTTGTGGAATCTTCCTTGTATGCGGTAGCTGTCCGAACTGCCCCATGAGTATATGGCCATGGGGGTCCTCAGCCCAATCTAACAGATCGGGAGATGACGTGGTGAGTACCTCCTAGTCCAAGACACCGTCAGTAGCCCCCTGAACCGGTCTTCAAGTTAGGGACGCTCCTCGATTCTTCCGAACCGTTCTTCATCTTCGGTCGTTGGTCTTGAAAACTGGTTCAACAAATCTTCCCATCTTCGATCTTGAGGATCGCCGAAATGCATTCGATGAGTTTACACGTTGGGTATCCGAGGAGCCCCTTTAAGTTTCCGGCCTTTATTAATGCCTTGTTATTTTTATGCCACACCTCGGGTTTGAAATTGTTCCTGGGCGGCAGCGTCCTCTTGCGTTCGAGCTCCAACGCCGGACTGCATTCGAGGTATCTTTTGCAGCCGAGCACCAATGCCGGACCGCTTCCCAGCTCTAACGCTGGAATGTATCTGAGCTCCAACACCGGACTATGTATCCGAGCCCCAACGCCAGACTGTATCCGAGCTCCAACGCCGGACTATGTATCCGAGCTCCAACGCCGGATTGTATCCGAGCTCCAATGCCGGACTGTATCTGAGGCGTCGTAAATCACCTTGGTTCAAAGAAGTTTGAAGGAGTTTAGCCGAGATTAATGCCGGAAATGCCCTCTATGGAGCCAGCCACTAGCGCCCGAGCTTTATGCCGGACTGCTTCTGAGGTGGTGCACCACCCCGAATGCGGGTCGATTTTTGTCAATATTTTTGATTGGTGCAATTTATTCTCTGCCGAGATATATAGCCAGTAGCCCTCAAGGTGGGTATCGGTCTAAAATCCGAGATGCACATGAAGGATGACATAAGACCGCAGATCCTAGTAGCCGCTGAGACTCAGGTTGATTTGCAAAATCGGTCTGAGGATCAAGTCCTAGCTCGGCAGAATACTTCGGGACACAAAAAGCGGCGTGCTCAGTCCTCAAGACTCAGGTTGGGTGCGGCTGACCAACCTGAGGATCAAAATCTCCTCGGAAACTGTATTACACTTAAAATTTTCTGCATTGGACAGGCAATGCAGTAGCCCCCGAGACACTGGTCGGGTGGCAACACCAAATTAGGGGATCGATGTGCCCCTTTAATATTTGTAAATAATATGCCCGAAGCCCAGTAGCCCCCGAGCCTTAATGCGGGCACGGGTGCCCGAATTAAGGATTGATATCCATAGTAAAATCACAAATTATGTGTAATGACTCTATGTATCCAAGTACTTTACGTCATTAATGCTCGGATCCGCATTGTACAAAACTTTGTTGACTGACCATCGGCTTCCACCTCCTCGGCCAATAGCCGAGGAGTGTTTGTCCTACTTTATAAAGCCTTTATGAGGGCAAAGATTTACAACAAACAAGGCAATCTAGCCATATGGTTTTATAAACAAAGGTACGCAGAGAGATATGTTATATTACTGTTTAACAGAAGAAATGTCTTCCAAAGAAAATAGTCCCGCTATCGGTTCCTTTCTTTGGGTTGTCATGCTAAGCATGATCATGAAACCTCAGCTCCAATGTAAGAGCAAAATATCGAGGATTTAGTTTGGGAGGCCAGTTAATAGCCCCCGGTAGTGTTCGGCGACAGTCGAGGTCAAGCCGTAAACACTTCGGCCATTGTTATGAATGACCCGTCATTTAACACCGTCATAGGATCGCTGACCAGTTTATGCTTATTGTGACAGTCAGTTTTTGGCTTTCTCCACTGAGGTGCTTAACCATGTGAGCTGGAAGCACAATCGCAGTGGTTCTCCCTTTGCACATCTAGCCAAACAAAGCAGAACGTAGGAGGCAAGCGCAGGAGCCGGGCAACCCAACTATTGACCGAAGACACAATTCGAAACCGATGCATATATAGCAATATCCGAGAATGTTTTTGCCGAATCTCTAAAGGTGTCCGGCGTTGCACTGCGAGACTTGTGCTGAAAACACACAAATAGTTTAAAAGTGCCACAATCTTGGAAACCAAAAACCGTCAGTAAAAACTTGACGTCCGAACAAGATCAAGTGTTCGGTGCCAATCCAAAAATTGGCCTTAGAAAAAAGTGCTTCTGTCGTGCTTTAACATGACACATCCTATCTCAAGACTTCAAGCGGGTCAGCCTACGGCTTCAACCTCCTATCCCGAAGGCGGACTACTTCTCGTTAGGCCAGCTTAGCAAACTAAACTCTAGCGGCTTTGAGAGAGAAATTAGGCTTCCTGGCTAGTGACCACACACTCGTGTCGAAAAAAGGAGTTATAAATAATAATAATAATAATAATAATAATAATAATAATAATAAAACTTTGCAACGACAAAGAAGAAGAACACTTATTATAAAACGGCTCAAATAAATTTAAGAGCCCTCAAGTGACTTGGGTAAAAGAATGATTGCATGTACCGAAGTACTTATATCATATCTATGTTCAACCGAACTTTAAACACGTCTTAACCGACCGTCGGCTTCTCCTTCTTCGGTCACGGACCGAAAAGTGTTATGTACTCCATCTTTCGAGAATATCGACTGTGTTTCCAATAACCAGGCAATCAGGCCATAAGGTTGTAACAGACAAAGCGCGCTCAGGGAACTTATGTTATATTACTGCGAAGTGTAAGAAGCATCTTCGGCGAAAATAGTACCCCCACCGATACCTTTCTTCGGTGCTCATTGTTATTATGAGACTTGTGCAATAGATTTTTTGTACTCATGAGTTTCGTTGTGTGCCGACCATAATTGAAAACAATAAGAGCGCTAGCTTTCGGCTTCATCCAGTCTGAGGTCCGGCTCGGGTGACCCGATCGTGAAAATCGCAGAGGTGCTCCCTTTACTCCCTAGCCGAACAATCGGGAACGTAGGGGTAAACACAGGAGTGAGGCAACCCAGCTTGCAAATCGCTTAAGTCAATATGGTGCATATTCTGGCGTAATACACGAACAAGGAACGAAGCCGTAAAAGTATAATCATACGCAAGAGGAAAAAGCTTCATGAAGGAAGCCCCCAAATGAATTGGGTATTTGAATTTATGCGTCACAAACAAAGTTTGGACAAGGAAATGTTTTACAAGCAACTTTTTTCCAAAAAAGTCTAATGCTTGGTCGAACCGAACACAAGTTAGAAATTAAAGCTTTGAGCATGAAAGCAACTTAGCTGGTTAATGTGTTCGGTATTGATGACGCGGTCCGAGCTTGATGCTGGACAAGGTTACATCCCCCAAGCCGGTCCCGAATGTCGGTGCAGGGCGTCGGCGTGATGCGGTGAAGGCGTGACAAAGCCTGAATTCACAGGTCGGTCCGAGCTCCGGATGCGGCAATCACCGGACTATGTACGGAAACTGACCGAACCACCATGCGACTGTCGTTAATGCGGCCACCATTTGATAGACCTGTGTACATATGATGGACAAACCAGAGTAATAATTCCTTGGGAAAGATGAACCAAACAAGCAAAAAATACTGGGATTAATAGCACCTGGTTTATTTGTTGTAGAAATCCGAAGGAAGGTGATTCCCAAAATTGGGACTCGATCCGCACACCCATTTCCCGATGGGCGATAAAACGACAGCACGGTAATGCTGGCAAAAGTTGGCTCGCATGTGACGTCGATGGGCTAACATGACGGAGCTGGTCGGCTAGTGACGTTGAAGTGTCCGGAGTAGGTTGATGAAGAGATGGCGAAGCCCCCGGTCTAGCCGAGATGTCGAAGCCTCAATGTCAGCCGATGAGTCGAAGTAGGTCGGCGTGATGGACACCAGCTTGAAGAAGCAATAGTGCGGCCCTGCCGATGCAGGTCGTGACGTGGTCGATGCCGGCTTGATGAAGCGACCGTGCGGCGGTGCCGGTATGCCCACTCCGTGTAATCCGTGGGGCGGCGATGTTGGTGATGATTTATCATTCGCGATGCCGGACTCTTGTTCGGCTTGCGAGATGATGATCCGAAGAAGTTGAGCTCGGCTCAACAAAGTGACGACGTGTCTAGCGCAGGTCGGCAGCCGTGGAGCAATATTGCCGGACTGGTTTGACACCAGCATGATGTTGAAGATCATGTTCAAAAGATCTTAAAGTCAGTGGGATGTGTTCGGGAAGAAAACACAATACCCCATACAAAACTTCCTTCAAAAGGGATGTCCGAAATCCCGTTCATAAAAAAGACGAACTCGGGTCGGATTCATTTTCGTGCATAAAACAGATCCGAAAAGTGATGCACTAATCGGAAGGTTCCCGGAGTTTGGACGGTCGGATCGAGCTGAAATTTTGAGATGGTAGATATAGGAATTCCGTAGCCGATCAACGGCTGGATCTTCCAAAGGACGTCTGAGCTAGAAGCTGGACACCACGCCCTAAACTCATCCAGATTCTAGTCTAGATTTGACAGGGCTCCGGTATATCATGGTTTGCCAGAGATTCCTCCATCGGAACTCGACGAAATTTTCCAGGGTTGTTGTAGACTCAATTCCGCACAATTCCACCAAAGCGATCGTTAAAAAGACACTTGAGGAGGCGATGGCGGCGGACACAAGTTTGCTGCCCAAAAAAACAGCACGGTCGCCCGAGGGCAATGTTGACGTTGAGCACCCGGGCTCCCTGGATGATTCCCCCATGATCTTGATAGAGATCGGAGTTGATGTTTATAAAGGCCCTCATCCGAACATGACGATCGGAGGTAGGGCGCAGTCCTTGGTCAAACCAAGGTGACCAGTCGAGCTGGTGACGAAGATGCCGAAGTCGCAGTTGATCTGTAGGCGAGCCATCAACCTTTTGTCGAACACATAGCGGAGCTCTCAATGAAAGCACCAATGTCGGTGTCAAAACCGGCGGATCTCGGGTAGGGGGTCCCAAACTGTGCGTCTAGGCGGATGGTAACAGGAGACGAGGGACACAATGTTTTTACCCAGGTTTGGGCCCTCTCGATGGAGGTAAAACCCTACGTCCTGCTTGATTGATATTGATGATATGGGTATTACAACAGTAGATCTACCACGAGATCAAGGAGGCTAAACCCTAGAAGCTAGCCTATGGTATGATTGTATGTTCTTGTATATCATCTATCGACTAGCCTGGCCTCGGTTTATATAATGCACCAGAGGCCTAGGATAACAAGAGTCCTAGCCGAATACGCCGGTGGGGAGGAGTCCTTGTCTTGATCGCCAAGTCTTGTGGAATCTTCCTTGTATGCGGTAGCTGTCCGAACTGCCCCATGAGTATACGGCCATGGGGGTCCTCGGCCCAATCTAACAGATCGGGAGATGACATGGTGAGTACCCCCTAGTCCAGGACACCGTCACCGGGTCAAAATCTTTAGTGGCCAAGGCGTTTCGTCACGGTTTTTACTGGTTGACGGCTCACGCTAATGCAAAAGATCTGGTCAGTAGATGTGATGGATGTAAAAAATTTGCACGACGAGCGCATGTGCCGGCTCAAGAACTCTGGATGATTCCAATCACTTGGCCGTTTGCGGTCTGGGGGCTTGACATGGTGGGACCTTTCAAAAGGTCTAAGGATAAAAAGACACATCTCTTGGTGGCTGTTGATAAGTTCACCAAATGGGTTGAGGCGGAGCCTGTGAGTAAGTGTGATGCAGCCACGGCGGTTCAGTTCATGAAAAAATTAATCTTCCATTTTGGTTTTCCACACAGTATTATCACAGACAATGGCACTAATCTGTCCCAAGGGGCTATGGAAAAATTTTGTCAGCGAGAGCACATCCGGCTTGATGTTTCTTCTATAGCTCATCCTCAATCCAATGGTCAAGCTGAGAGAGCCAATCAGGAAATTCTGAAAGGGCTAAAACCCCGGCTTATGGTTCCTTTACAGCGAACGCCGGGTTGTTGGATAGAGGAATTGCCTTCAGTGTTATGGAGTATCAATACTACACCCAACAGGTCTACGGGTTACACACCCTTCTTCATGGTTTATGGAGCAGAAGCAGTGTTGCCTAGTGACATCTGTCATGACTCGCCCCGTGTGGCGGCTTATGTTGAAGCTAACAATGAAAAAGCCAGACGGGATGCGCTTGACTTGTTGGATGAAAAAAGAGACTTAGCAGCAGCGCGGTCAGCAATTTATCAACAGGACCTGCGTCGTTATCACAGCCGCCGGGTTAAGTCCAGGACTTCTCAGGAAGGCGACTTGGTGCTCTGGCTCGTCCAAGATCTTTCAGATGCACACAAGTTATCCCCACCTTAGGAAGGACCCTTTGTGGTCAGTAAAAATTTAAACAATGGGTCCTACTACCTCATTGGCGTTCGAGAGCATGCAGACTCACGTAAGTCGAAAGAGGAGACCCGCCAGCCATGGAACATTGCTCAACTTTGGCCATATTACACTTGATCCACCGGCTCTCAACATGTACATACATTCACGTTGTATATACTATGATAAGCAATAAAGTAAGACCATCGGTCTCCTTTCTTTTCACAGATTATACATCTTTATTATTTACTTACAAATGACTATTAAGGAACTGATCATATTTGAATCAAGTTTAATATTTTTAGTCCGGCTTATGATCATATCCGAATCTAGCTGCAAATCTCAAGGTCACTTGGGGGCTTCCTGTTCAAACATAGGTCATATTCGAACCAAAGAGAACATAGCTGTCGTAACCCTCTTGATTGGCTCAAGGCCAAACTCACTTGGGGGCTTCTTGATCGTATCCGAATCATAGCTTAACCCCTTTTGAGTCTGACTTGGATCGTATTCAAATCAGGGTCGTTAAAAACCTCTCAAGGTCATTTGGGGGCTTCATGTTCAAACATAGGTCGTATTCGAACAAAAGAGAACATAGCTGTCGGTACCCTCTTGATCGGCGCAACGCCAAAGCCACTGGGGGCTATATGGTCGTATTCGAACCTTAGCTTAACCCCTTTGGTCCGGTTTACTGATTGCATTCGAATCAGAAACCCCCGACTTTTTGAATACATAGTTAAAATTATGTTTCTTATCTGTTGCTTGCTTTTTAGCTTTTGTTGTTTCAATATTACAAATAAGATAGCCTGGTTTTCTTCACCGGCTCAATTATTGAACAACACAGCAGCCCGGGTTACTCAAACCGATGGTTCAAGGATCCAAAGTTCACCACCCAGATTATTAAACCCGGTGATCCAAGAATCAATAAGGGTAAGGTATGATTTCAACTTATACACGCTACCCGCTGCGTAGTAACCCTTATCCTTTCTTTATATTTGTCTCTGTTCTTTATTGAGGTAAATATATTGGCTGTGAATTAGGGTGTCTACACACGTTTGGTTCTAAACCGCCTTGCTAGTCTTTTTCTTGTATTCACAGAAACAGAGTTCAAATATCGCAGAGACAAACATTAAACAATACATACATTGACATCAAGGATTTATAAGCAAAGACAAACATTATTGACATCAAGGATATATAAGAAACAGAGTTCAAATATCGCAGAGACAAACATTAAACAGAAGCCGATTCACATAGAAGTATTTTATGCACGATGGCATAAGCAAACATGCGGTGTTTTAGCAACTAAAGTTATTACAAGGATTTATAAGCCTATGAAGATGATCACTATCCCTCCCTCGCCGGTTCACCACCTTCTGTTTGCTGGAAATTGGATTTTGACCAATCAAAGCCGTTCATGGCGACAAATTCGGCTTCGTCGTCAATCAGGCCGACCGGGTAAATTTCCGGAGCAAAGGTATCTTCTCTCACAGGTGGGATCAGGTCTGCTACTTTGTATGAAGGAGTGGCCATCTTCTTATTTTCATTATCAAAACCCGGCTGGTACTTGTCAACATTGGTGTCTTCTCCAAGACTAGTCGCCTGAGGCCGGACTTCGCGTACACACGCTATGAAATCATCCTGATCAAATGGAGACCCGTCCTCCTTCACAGTAGGGTAACCTCTTGCCACGTCCGCCAGGTCTAGGTCTGGCACCCAAGCCTTGGAGCGGCTTAGGGCAGTCAAAGCTCTGGCTCGCGCGCAGGAGCGTTTTACTTCTTGGAATCTCGCCGGAAGGATGGACAACTTCTTCAGGACATCGCTAAGCCGGTTGGATCCTTGATTTGTAGGAGAGATAGCAGCCAGAGCCCGTTTTGCACCAATGTACAATTGTTCAACCAAGGTGTATACGGCCTTCATTTTAATCAACGGGTCTTGGCTCAGATTTTTACTTCGCGGACCTACATATATTTAACAGAGTAAGTTGGCGGATCATATTCCGGTTTGGCAAAAAATTATACGAAAGGTCAATTCAGGTAGCTTACCGAAGATAGCGGCAACCATCTGAGACACCCGGCCCTTCAAACTGTTCAGCTCTGTTGAAATTTCTTTCAAAGCCGTTTCGGCTGTCTTAGCTCGTCGGGTCAGGAGTGTTTTCTCATTTTCCCAAGCCTTCTCCTTGGTAGCAAAGCTGGTCTTCAACTTTTCCATTGCAGAAAGGCTCATTTGCAGTTTGGAAGTGGAAGATTTGATTTCAGACTCTTGACTTGCTAGCCGGGTCTTTGCATCAGATAATTGAGCATTCAATTCAGAAAATGCATTCTGTGAAATGTTCAGATAAGTCAAGACTTGGTTTTAAATTCTAGTATCCAAATTCAAGATTCAAGTCCCAAGTACTTTATGAATAAACCACTTGGCACTTGGGGGCTAATGTATGCCAAATCAATTTTTTATGACTCTACCAACATTTTGAAGTCCCAAGTCCTTTACAAAGTAACAACACCTGGCACTTGGGGGCTAATGTACGCAGTTCAGCAAGTTTATCAAGGATAAACCGGAATGTTAAGTACTTTGCAGATGGTTTTAAATTCTGAAGTACCAATTCATTAATGATCAAAATAAACCGGTCCTTGGGGACTATGGGTGAAGTCTTGTTCTATCAATATCAGGCAACGGTTCAGAGGTAAAGGTCTCGGCCTATATTTTAAGTCTACAAGTTATTCCGTTTCTCTCATAATCTACAGACTTGGGGCTGAAGGAATATTCGTAAACCGGAAACAATGTACCTCATATTTCAACTGAAGCTGCTTGACCATCTCGATCTCAGACTCACGACTGGGGAGTGTACATGACTGAATAGCCGGATAAGATATCACTGGCATTAAGACGGTCGTAGTTGGCAACATCAAAGCGAACCTTTTGCCTCTCCAATGCTTCTTGCTTAGCTGTGCACCGAGCCAACACCATTGGGTTCCCCGGCTCAACAAAACGGCTCCCAGTAATTTGAACATCTTGAACACGTGGAGACGGCGGGTCAGTTGAGATTGACAGTCCAACTGTGGAAGGATTCATAGTGGCTTTGTCAAGGGTCGGCTCCAAAGGATTTGCTTCATTGATAATAGGAGGGTCTTCTGGGGCGGCAGTTAATGGAGAAGGCGGCCTAGCCGGCTCAGATGCTAGTACTGGCGGGTCTTCCGCCGGTTTTGTTACTTTCGCCTTCTTGGATTTAGCCTGGCCGCTAAAGAAAAAATATATATTATAGGATAGTCAACATCAAGATACAATTGATCAACCCGGAAGAAAAAAGAATTTCTGATTACCCAGGAGCAGTCTTGAAAGCCGGAAACTGTGTTTGTGATGAGTCGCCTGAAGAACGAGACACCTCCTGAAAAGGTAAAAGAAAGGAGTTAAAAGGAATACAATGAGCAGGATTCATTAAAACAAGTTAAGGACAGTAAAAGTAAACCTCGTTCGGGCGTTTCCAAGGGGTCCGTTGAAGGTCGACAGTCGGTTCATCTTCAATCTCAGCTTCACGGCGGCTTTCATGTTGTTGCTTTTTCAAATGAAAGTTGGGATCCAAGTAAGCTAGGGGGTTAGAAAACCTTACTTTACGGATCACTCGTCGAACTTTGTGTCTTGGTAAGGGCTCTGAGTCGGAGGAAATGATAGTTACCTCTGCTTCCCCGGCCTGACTGGCCCTAGTGTCATCCTGGTAAGGATCAATGTCAATAAGATTGTTAAAAATTTGGCCAAGGGAATCAAGGGCTACCTCCGTCAGATGTGTCATCAAGTTTCATTAAATCTTCAACAGTGTTTTTCTTCTTCTTCTTCGATTTCCGGGTCATCTTCTTGGTGTTCATGGCAGCGGCTTTCGCCTTCTTGGCAGCTTCGTGGTCATATTTCACCTTCCAAAAGTCAGAATTGGCCTGCAAAGACAAGAAGAAAGATCAGTGTTAAAATAGTGTAGCTAGGCAAAATACAAAGTAAAAGAGATCAGAATGTACTTACTTCTGGCACCGGGTTAAGCTTGCAGAAGGGATTTAACCCAACAATACTGCAATCTTCATATTTCCCATTTACCAAAAGGGTTGACATTGAAACAATGTCTTCTTTGGTGAGTTCAACTGGGCTGTGACGAAGAGAGTTGTCCGGGCTTCCGTCATATTCATACATCAGTTTGGATCGATGGCTTAATGGAATAACCCGCCATGAGATCCAGCAGCGGGTCAGATCTACTCCGGTTAAACCATTGCCCAACAAAGCGTTGATTCTTCTGATGGAGGGAAGTAGCCTCTTGCGTTCAGCAACGGTGAGCTTATCCGGATGGGTGAACTTGGAGTCAAGACGACCGGGGCGGTAACCCGACAGAGGCTTCTCATTTGCTGGAGAAATATCCTAACAATAAAACCAAGTTTGGTTCCAGTCCTTTGGGTGACTTGGTAAGACGATGAGAGGGAAGACAGCACCCTGACGACGCTGAATTGAGATGCCTCCAAGTTCTAAGATAGGACCGTTGGTGCATTCGTTCTGCCGGTTCAGATAAAAGTACTCCCTAAACAGCTCTACGGTGGGCTCTTGCTGAAGATACACCTCATAGAGTACTTGGAAGTTACAAATGTTGGAAATGGAATTGGGTCCAAGGTCCTGAGGATGGAGTTTGAAAAAATGAAGGACCTCTCTGAAGAATTTTGAGCTGGGCGGTGAGAAGCCACGGTTCATGTGGTCAGTGAAGACAATCACTTCTCCGTCTTATGGATTGGAGTGTTCTTCCTCCGGGTCAGGAGCATGATAAGACATGACATTCTTTGAAGGCAGAAACCCAACGATGAAGAACTCTTTTAACCGTTCCTTAGTTATGGATGAAGGGACCCAGTTACAGATGGTGGGTGTCTTTGACGGCATGATGTGCGGAGAACTGGAAAATAAATAACAACATGTCGGTTCAGTCTACGGTCAGTTATAAAACAAGTAATGGCGGTTTAACTAAGGGCTAATGACATATAGGGAAAAGAAAGCCGTAGCAGTAAGCCGCCATGACTACAGATTTTATCAGAAAGCAGATTCAGCTAAGTGTTGGCATAAACATGTTTTACCAAACTGTCATGATTAGGTTCAAATGGCTGTTCTGAAAAGAAAAATAATCCAAACCTAAATATCTAGTACAGATGAGTTCATCAGCGATAACGAAGCATTTGTACAGAGAAAAAGGGATCTACGGCTATCAAAATGGATGCCAAACAACTACTGCGCGAGTTATATCTCCTTTTTGAATCCCTAGAGGCTGCGGAGGAAGAACTACCAGGAAAGTTCATGAAGAACGATGAAGAACACCGACGAACTCGCAAAGCCCTAATGCAGATCTAAAAAGATTGAGAAGGCGAGACTTACGAGTGCGGATTCGCTGCGGAGGTTCGTCGCGTTTCTCTGGACAAGTCAGGTTGATGCAACTGCCTGAGGTGGAGACGAGGAGATCTGCGGCGGCAGAGCTCGAGCGGCAGCGAAGCAGTGGGAGAAGGAAGACGACCGAAGGAGGAGAATGAAAAAGACCTAAGTGGTACCTATTTATAAGGGAGTAAGCGAACAGGTGGGCGCGAAAATCAAGGAGACCCGAATAATGATTATCCAAAATAAACGGACGCCTCGTTTCTCGGAAGGCATTAAAAAATGAAAGATTCATTGAAAGATGGCGTCATGAAGGTTTTTTGTGTTTTCAAAAGATGACGTCACGGTGGGTTACAGAAGTTTTCAGACAGAGGATGGATTCCACCTAAGTATTGAAGATTGACAGAGAACAAATTTCAAAGTCAATCTGGGGCCTAATGTTGGGGATATTACTACCAGTATGACCCGTCCAGGAGTGGCCGGGTCAGCCTTAATGGCGGGTTACATAAGAAGCCCAATATACATTCAAGATGATAGTTTATGAAACATATATAAGGCCCAAAGGCCTGGGGCCGGCTTAAGGCCCGATATTGTAAACCGCTATATGTAAGGAAAGACTTGTAAAGAAAGGCATGTAAAGGAAGTCACCGAGCCGGACACGATTATGAGCCGGCCGGGACTCTGTAGGCCATCAAGCGTCAACCCGCGTATATAAGGGGATGACCCGGTGGCGGTTTAGGGCAAGAAACAACCAAGTCGATAACCAAGCCGGTGATTTGAGCTCTTGGAGATCGAAACCTCAGCAATACCAATCCCAACTAGATGTAGGCTTTTACCTTCGTCGTAAGGGGCCGAACTAGTATAAAAACTCTCTTGTGTGTCCTTTGTCCCGATCAAGCCCTTTAAGCTTCCTAGTGCGATGGCCCTACGGCTAAGTCCTTGCTCTAGGACATCTCCCATGTCAACTCCATGACAAGAGTGGTGCGGTAATCCTGTTCTGGAAGTCATGTTACTTGACCATGACGAACCTATGAACTATGAGTAAGCGATGATGAGCCCAAATTCCGCAAAATGGCTTGAGGCCATGAAATGTGATATGGGATCCATGTATGAGAACAAAGTATGGACTTTGGTTGACTTGCCCAATGATCAGCAGGCCATAGAGAATAAATGGATCTTCAAGAAGAAGACTGGCGATGATGGTAATGTTACTGTCTACAAAGCTCGACTTGTTGCAAAAGGTTTTCGACAAGTTCAAGGAGTTGACTACGATGACACCTTCTCAGCCGTAGCGATGCTTAAGTCCGTCCGAATCATGTTAGCAATTGCCGCATTTTACGATTATGAAATTTGGCAAATGGATGTCAAAACTACATTCCTTAATGGATACCTTAAAGAAGAGTTGTATATGATGCAACCAGAAGGTTTTGTCGATCCAAAAGGTGCTAACAAAGTGTGCAAGCTCCAGCGATCCATTTATGGACTGGTGCAAACCTCTTGGAGTTGGAATATATGCTTTGATAGTGTGATCAAAGCATATGGTTTTGTACAGACTTTTGGAGAAGCCTGTATTTACAAGAAAGTGAGTGGGAGCTCCATAGTATTTCTGATGTTATATGTAGATGACATATTGTTGATCGGAAATTATACTGAATTTTTGAATAGCATAAAAGGATACTTGAATAAGAATTTTTCAATGAAATACCTTGGTGAAGTTGCTTATCTATTGGGCATCAAGATCTGTAGAGATAGATCAAGACGTTTGATTGGACATTCACAAAGCACATACCTTGATAAAGTTTTGAAGAAGTTCAAAATGGATCAGGCAAAGAAAGGGTTCTTGCCTGTATTACAAGGTGTGAAGTTGAGTCAGACTCAATGCCTGACCACTGCAGAAGATAGAGAGAAAAATGAAAGGTGTTCCCTATGCTTCAGCCATAGGCTCTATCATGTATGCAATGGTGTGTACCAGACCTAATGTGTGCCTTGCTATAAGTTTAGCAGGGAGGTACCAAAGTAATCCAGGAGTGGATCACTGGACAGTGGTCAAGAACATCCTGAAATACCTGAAAAGGACTAAGGATATGTTTCTCGTATATGGAGGTGATAAAGAGCTCGTCGTAAATGGTTACGTCGATGCAAGCTTTGACACTGATCCCGGTGACTCTAAGTCACAAACCGGATACATGTTTTTATTAAATGGTGGAGCTGTCAGTTGGTGCAGTTCCAAGTAAAGCGTCATGGCGGGATCTACGTGGGAAGCGGAATACATAGCTACTTCGGAAGCAACAAATGAAGGAGTCTGGATGAAGGAGTTCATATCCGATCTAGGTGTGCTACCTAGTGCATCGGGTCCAATGAAAATCTTTTGTGACAATACTGGAGCAATTGCCTTGGCAAAGGAATCCAGATTTCACAAGAGAACCAAGCACATCAAGAGACGCTTCAATTCCATGCGCGATCAAGTCAAGGAGGGAGACATAGAGATTTGCAAGATACATATGGATCTGAATGTTGCAGACCCGTTAACTAAGCCTCTCTCACGAGCAAAACATGATCAGCACCAAGACTCCATGGGTGTTAGAATCATTACAATGTAATCTAGATTATTGACTCTAGTGCAAGTGGGAGACTGAAGGAAATATGCCCTAGAGGCAATAATAAAGTAGTTATTTATATTTCCTTATATCATGATAAATATTTATTATTCATGCGATAATTGTATTAACCGGAAACTTAGTACATGTGTGAATACATAGACAAACAGAGTGTCACTAGTTTGCCTCTACTTGACTAGCTCGTTGAATCAATGTTGGTTATGTTTCCTAACCATAGACATGAGTTGTCATTTGATTAACGGGATCACATCATTAGATAATTATGTGATTGACTTGACCCATCCGTTAGCTTAGCATGATGATCGTTTAGTTTGCTGCTATTGTTTTCTCCATAACTATACATGTTCTTATGACTATGAGATCATGCAACTCCCGAATACCGGAGGAACACTTTCTGTCTACCAAACATCACACGTAACTGGGTGATTATAAAGGTGCTCTACAGATGTCTCCGATGGTGTTTGTTGAGTTGGCATGGATCAAGATTGCGATTTGTCACTCTGATTGTCGGAGAGGTATCTCTGGGCCCTCTCGGTAATGTACATCACTATAAGCCTTGCAAGCAATGTAGCTAATGAGTTAGTTACGGGATGTAGCATTATGGAACGAGTAAAGAGACTTGCCGGTAACGAGATTGAACTTGGTATTGAGATACCAACGGTTGAATCTCGGGCAAGTAACATACCGATGACAAAGGGAACAACGTATATCGTTATGCGGTTTGACCGATAAAGATCTTCGTAGAATATGTAGGAACCAATATGAGAATCCATGTTCCGCTATTGGTTATTGACCGGGGACATGTCTCGATCATGTCTACATAGTTCTCGAACCCGTAGGGTCCGCACGGTTAACGTTCGGTGACGATCGGTATTATGAGTTTATGTGTTTTGATGTACCAAAGGTAGTTCGGAGTCCCGGATTTGATCACAGACATGACGAGGAGTCTTGAAATGGTCGAGACATAAAGATCGATATATTGGACGACTATGTTTGGACATTGGAAGGGTTCCGAGTGAAATTCGGGCATATATCAGAGTACCGGGGGGTTACTGGAACCCCCCGGGGAGTTTAATGGGCCTTATGGGCCTTATTGGAAAGATAGGAGGGGCTTCCAGGGTAGGCCACACGCCCCCTCCCCCTCTGGTCCGAATTGGACTAGGAAGGGGGGCGCCCCCCTTTCCTTCTCCCACTTTCCTCCTTCCTTCTCCTACTCCTACTACATGGAAAGGGGGGAATCCTACTCCAAGTGGGAGTATGACTCCTCATGGGGCGCGCCATAGGAGGGCCGGCCCTCCCCCTCCACCACTCCTTTATATATGGGGGAGGGGGCACCCCATAGACACACAAGTTGATCATTGATCTTTAGCCGTGTGCGGTGCCCCCCTCCACCATAATCCACCTCGGTAATATCGTAGCGGTGCTTAGGCGAAGCCCTGTTCCGGTAGCAACATCATCACTGTTATCACATCGTCGTGCTGATGAAGCTCTCCCTCGAAGCTCTACTGGATCGTGAGTTCGCAGGACGTCACCGAGCCGAACGTGTGCAGATCGCGGAGGTGCCGTATCTTCGGTAATAGATCGGTCGATCGTGAAGACATATGATACGTCTCCAACGTATCTACTTTTCCAAACACTTTTGCCCTTGTTTTGGACTCTAACTTGTATGATTTGAATGTAACTAACCCGGACTGACGTTGTTTCCAGCAGAATTGCCATGATGTTGTTTTATGTGCAGAAAACAAAAGTTCTTGGAATGACCGAAACTCCACGGAATATCTTACAATAAATAATAAAAAATCCTCGCCAAAGATGAAGACCAGGGGGGCCACACCCTTCTCACGAGGGTGGGGGCGCCCCCCCCCTAGGGCGCGCCCCCTACCACGTGGGCCCCCTGGAGACCTCCCGACTTCAACTCCAACTCTATATAACTGCTTTCGGGGAGAAAAAAATAAGGGAGAAGAAATCATCGCGTTTTACCATACGGAGCCGCCGCCAAGCCCTAAAACCTCTCGGGAGGGCTGATCTGGAGTCCGTTCGGGGCTCCGGAGAGGGGGATTCGTCATCGTCATCATCATCAACCATCCTCCATCACCAATTTCATGATGCTCACCGCCGTGCGTGAGTAATTCCATCGTAGGCTTGTTGGACGGTGATGGGTTGGATGAGATTCACCATGTAATCGAGTTAGTTTTGTTAGGGTTTGATCCCTAGTATCCACTATGTTCTGAGATTGATGTTGCTATGACTTTGCTATGCTTAATGCTTGTCACTAGGGCCCGAGTGCCATGATTTCAGATCTGAACCTATTATGTTTTCATCAATATATGAGAGTTATAGATCCTATCTTGCAAGTCTATAGTCACCTATTATGTGTTATGATCCGTTAACCCCGAAGTGAAAATAATCGGGATACTTACCGGTGATGACCGTAGTTTGAGGAGTTCATGTATTCACTATGTGCTAATGCTTTGTTCTGGTTCTCTATTAAAAGGAGGCCTTAATATCCCTTAGTTTCCATTAGGACCCCGCTGCCACGGGAGGGTAGGACAAAAGATGTCATGCAAGTTCTTTTCCATAAGCACGTATGACTATATTCGGAATACATGCCTACATTACATTAACGAATTGGAGCTAGTTCTGTGTCACCCTAAGTTATGATTGTTACATGATGAACCGCATCTAGCATAATTATCCATCATTGATCCAATGCCTATGAGCTTTCCATATACTGGTTTACGCTTATTTACTTTCTCGTTGCTATTGCTACAATCACTACAAAATACCAAAAACATTAATATGCTTTCGTTACTCTTTTGTTACCGTTACCATCACTATCATATTACTTTGCTACTAAACACTCTGCTGCAGATACTAAGTTTCCAGGTGTGGTTGAATTGACAACTCAGCTGCTAATACTTGAGAATATTCTTTGACTCCCCTTGTGTCGAATCAATAAATTTGGGTTGAATACTCTACCCTTGAAAGCTGCTGCGATCCCCTATACTTGTTTATCAAGACTAATTTCTGGCGCCGTTGCCGAGGAGCATAGCTCTATTCTTTGAGTCACTTGGGATTTATATCTGCTGGACACTATGAAGAACTTGAGAGATCCAAAAACCAAGATCTATCCTCAACTACGAGGGGAGGTAAGGAACTGCCATCTAGCTCTGCACTTGATTCACCTTCTGTTATGAGTAAGCTTGCGACACCTAAACATGCTTCTGCTATTCGTTCTAATATGTCGCATGTTATTGATGATGCTACTTCTGCTATACATGATACTTATGATGAAACTACCTCTATGCCTGATACTACTATGCCACTTAGTGATTGTCTCGAGGAACGAATTGCTAGGGCTAGAGAGATTGAAAATATTGAATCTGATTTTGAAGATGAAAGTGATGATGAAGAATCACTTGTTATTCCTGAGGGTTATTTATTTGATGAAGATGCTTCTTTAGCTATTTTAGCTTGCAGAGATAGATATGAACTCAAAAGGTTATTAGCTAAATGGAATAAGCAATCTCTAAATGCTAGGATGAGACCTGACCCTGCTTTTGCTACTTCACCTATATGTGTTACTGATAAGGATTATGAATTCTCTGTTGATCCCGATATAATCACTTTGGTTGAATCTGATCCTTTTTATGGCTATGAATCTGAAACTGTTGTAGCACATCTTACTAAATTAAATGATATAGCCACCCTGTTCACTAATGATGAGAGATCTCGCTAGTTTTATATCCTTAAAATATTTCCGTTATCATTAAAGGGTGATGCTAAGATATGGTTTAATTCTCTTGATCCTGGTTGTGTGTATAGTCCCCAGGATATGATCTATTACTTCTCTGCTAAATATTTCCCTGCTCATAAGAAACAAGCTGCTTTAAAGGAAATATATAAGTTTGTGCAAATTAAAGAAGAGAGTCTCCCACAAGCTTGGGGGAGGCTTCTCAAGTTACTTAATGCTTTGCCTGATCATCCTCTTAAGAAAAATGAAATACTAGATATCTTTTATAATGGACTAACCGATGCTTTCAGAGATTACCTGGATAGTTGTGCTGGTTCTCTTTTCAGGGAAAGAACACCGGATGAAGCTGAAATCTTATTGAATAATATGTTGACAAATGAAAATAATTGGGCACCTCCTAAGCCAGCTCCTGCTCCAATTAATGATCCTATTCCTAAACCAACTCTGAAGAAGAGAGGTATTCTATTTCTCAGTCCTGAAGATATGCAAGAGGCAAAGAAATCTATGAAAGAAAAAGGTATTAGAGCTGAAGATTTTAAGAATTTACCTCCTATTGAAGAAATACATGGTCTTAATTTACCGCCTGTTGAAGAAACATATGATCTTAATCCTTTATTTATTGAAGAACCTCCAGACCCCGATAACCCGACACAGGTAGTAAAGGTAAATTCTCTCTATAGATATGGTAAAGCTGAAATCCCTCCTACTAAAATTGCTAGTCAATGCTTGGATGAGTTTGATAATTTTATGTCTAAGCAAGAAGACTTCAATGCTTATTTTGGTAGACAATTAAAACAAGATGCTGATATGATTAAATACTTGGGTGATTATATGGCTAATATTAGAGGTGAACTTAAACTTGTTAGCAAACATGCTTCTATGGTTACCACTCAAGTAGAACAAGTACTTAGAGCTCAAAAAGAATTGCTCAATGAGATGAATAGTAAGAAAAATAATTATGTTGTTAAAGTGGCTACTAGAACTGGTAGAATGACTCAGGAACCTTTGTATCTTGAAGGCCACCCTAAGAGAATTGAGCAAGATTCTCATAGAAATAAAATTGATGCACCTAGTTCTTCTAAAAGGAAGAAAAAGAAAAATGATAGAACTGTGCAAACTTCTAGTCATAATGTTAATGATATCTCTATTTCTGATGCTGAAACACAATCTGGTAATGAACATGAACCTAATGAAAATGTTAATGATGATGTTCATAATGATGCTCAACCTAGTAATGATATTGATGTAGAAATTGAACCTGATGTTGATCTTGATAACCCACAATCAAAGAATCAACGTTATGATAAGAAAGACTTTGTTGCTAGGAAACATGGTAAAGAAAGAGAGCCTTGGGTTCAGAAACCCATGCCTTTTCCTCCCAAACCATCCAAGAAAAAGGATGATGAGGATTTTGAGCGCTTTGCTGAAATGATTAGACCTATCTTTTTGCGTATGTGATTAACTGATATACTCAAAACCAATCCTTATGCTAAATACATGAAAGATATTATTACAAATAAAAGAAAGATACTGGAAGCTGAAATTTCCACCATGCTTGCTAATTATACTTTTAAGGGTGGAATACCAAAGAAACTTGGAGATCCAGGAGTACCTACTATACCATGCTCCATTAAAAGAAACTATGTTAAAACTGCTTTATGTGATCTTGGAGCCGGTGTTAGTGTTATGCCTCTCTCTTTATATCGTAGACTTGATTTGAATAAGTCGACACCTACTGAAATATCTTTACAAATGGCTGATAAATCAACTACTATACCTGTCGGTATTTGTGAGGATGTGCCTGTTGTGGTTGCAAACGTTACTATTTTGACGGACTTTGTTATTCTTGATATTCTCGAGGACAATAGTATGTCTATTATTCTTGGAAGACCTTTTCTTAATACTGCAGGGGCTGTTATTGATTGCAACAAAGGCAATGTCACTTTTCATGTTAATGGTAACGAGCATATGGTACACTTTCCGGGGAAACAACCTCAAGTTCATAGTATCAATTCTATCGGAAAAATTCCATCAATTATATTTGGAGGTTTTGAATTTCCTCTTCCTACTGTCAAGAAGAAATATGATATACTTATTATGGGGATGTGCATATCCCCGTTGAGGTAACCTAGTGTTATTCGAAATTTCTCCGGTTTCATGTTAATCGGAATGAGTTTGTTAACAAGACTTGATCAACCTTGTTAGTGGATTCCTTTTGACGAGCATGAGATGGATGAAACTAGAAGCACAACCTTCTGTACCCTCTCTATAATTTCTGTTATTTAGTTGAAATAAAGTGAAAATAAATAATTTTCTGTCTGTTATCTGATTATCCGTGCAATATAAAAATACCTCAAAAATAAAAGTTCTCCAAACGCCCTGAAAATTAAATATGATTTTTTCTAGAATATTTAAGGATTTATGGAACAAAATACACACCAGGGGGGCCAACCACCTTGCCACGAGGGTGGAGGGCGCGCCCGCCTGCCTCGTGGGCCCACGGTGGCCCTCCTCCACTTATTCTTTCAGCCACACACTTCATCTTCCTCCCCCAAACACGAAAAACCAGCTCAAACCCGAGTCCAAGCCCTCTTTGCTGCCATTTTCGATCTCCTTGCTCAAAGCACCTCTCACAAAACTGCTTGCGGAGATTGTTCCTGTTGGGGAATGTAGCAGAATTTAAAATTTTCTACGCATCACCAAGATCAATCTATGGATTATTCTAGCAACGAAGGGAATAGGAGTGCATCAACATACCCTTGTAGATCGCGAGCGGAAGCATTCAAGTGAACGGGGTTGATGGAGTCGTACTCGTCGTGATCCAAATCACCGATGACCAAGTGCCGAACGGACAGCACCTCCGCGTTCAACACACGTACGGTTGGGAAGACGTCTCCTCCTTCTTGATCCAGCAAGGGGGAAGGAGAGGTTGATGAAGATCCAGCAGCACGATGGCGTGGTGGTGGATGCAGCAGGATCCCGGCAGGGCTTCGCCAAGTGCAAGCGGGGAGGAGAGGTGTTACGGAGGGAGAGGGAGGCGCCAAGAGCAAGGGTGCGGCTGCCCTCCCTCCCCCCCCTCTTTATATAGGGGCCTTGGGGGGCGCCGGCCCTAGGAGATGCAATCTCCAAGGGGGGGCGGCCAAGGGGCGGCTTCCCCCCCAAGCCAAGTGGGGGGCGCCCCCACCCCTAGGGTTTCCCAACCCTAGGCGCACGGGAGGCCCAAGGGGGGCGCACCAGCCCACCAGGGGCTGGTTCCCCTCCCACTTCAGCCCATGGGGCCCTCCGGGATAGGTGGCCCCACCCGGTGGACCCCCGGGACCCTTCCGGTGGTCCCGGTACAATACCGGCGACCCCCGAAACCCTCCCGATGGCCGGAACTGGACTTCCTGTATATAAATCTTTACCTCCGGACCATTCCGGAACTCCTCGTGATGTCCGAGATCTCATCCGGGAATCCGAACAAATTTCGGGTTACTACATACTAATATCTCTACAACCCTAGCGTCACCGAACCTTAAGTGTGTAGACCCTACGGGTTTGGGAGACATGCAGACATGATCGAGATGCTTCTCCGGTCAATAACCAACAGCGGGATCTGGATACCCATGTTGGCTCCCACATGCTCCACGATGATCTCATCGGATGAACCACGATGTCAAGGATTCAATCAATCCATATACAATTCCCTTTGTCAATCGATACGTTACTTGCCCGAGACTCGATCGTTGGTATCCCAATACCTCGTTCAATCTCGTTACCGGCAAGTCACTTTACTCGTACCGTAATGCATGATCCCGTGATCAACCACTTGGTCACATTGAGCTCATTATGATGATGCATTACCGAGTGGGCCCAGAGATACCTCTCCATCATACGGAGTGACAAATCTAAGTCTCGATTCGTGCCAACCCAACAGACACTTTTGGAGATACCTGTAGTGTACCTTTATAGTCACCCAGTTACGTTGTGACGTTTGGCACACCCAAAGCACTCCTACGGTATCCGGGAGTTGCACAATCTCATGGTCTAAGGAAATGATACTTGACATTCGGAAAAGCTACAGCAAACGAACTACACGATCTTTGAGCTATGCTTAGGATTGGGTCTTGTCCATCACATCATTCTCCTAATGATGTGATCCCGTTATCAATGACATCCAATGTCCATAGTCAGGAAACCATGACTATCTTTTGATCAACGAGCTAGTCAACTAGAGGCTCACTAGGGACGTGTTGTGGTCTATGTATTCACACATGTATTACGATTTCCGGATAAAACAATTATAGCATGAACAATAGACAATTATCATGAACAAAGAAATATAATAATAACCATTTTATTATTGCCTCCAGGGCATATTTCCAATAGTCTCCCACTTGCACTAGAGTCAATAGTCTAGTTACATTGTGATGAATCGAACACCCATGCAATTCTGGTGTTGATCATGTTTTGCTCTAGGGAGAGGTTTAGTCAACGGATCTGCCACATTCAGGACCGTATGTACTTTACAAATCTCTATGTCTCCATTTTGAACACTTCCACGAATGGAGTTGAAGCGACGCTTGATATGCCTGGTCTTCCTGTGAAACCTGGGCTCCTTGGCAAGGGCAATAGCTCCAGTGTTGTCACAGAAGAGAGTCATCGGGCCCGGCGCATTGGGTATGACTCCTAGGTCGGTTATGAACTCCTTCACCCAGACTGCTTCTTGTGCTCCCTCCGAGGCTTCCATGTACTCCGCTTCACATGTAGATTCCGCCACAACGCTTTGCTTGCAACTGCACCAGCTTACTACCCCACCATTCAAAAGATACATGTATCCGGTTTGTGACTTAGAGTCATCCAGATCTGTGTCGAAGCTAGCATCGACGTAACCCTTTACGACGACCTCTTCGTCACCTCCATAAACGAGAAACATATCCTTAGTCCTTTTCAGGTACTTCAGGATATTCTTGACCGTTGTCTAGTGTTCCATGCCAGGATTACTTTGGTACCTTCCTACCAAACTTACGGCAAGGTTTACATCAGGTCTGGTACACAACATAGCATACATGATAGACCCTCTGGCCGAGGCATAGGGGACGACACTCATCTTTTCTCTATCTTCTGCCATGGTCGGGCATTGAGCCGTGCTCAATCTCGTACCTTGCAATACAGGCAAGAACCCCTTCTTTGACTGATCCATTTTGAACTGCTTCAATATCTTGTCAAGGTACGTACTCTATGAAAGACCAATGAGGCGTCTCGATCTATCTCTATAGATCTTGATGCCTAATATATAAGCAGCTTCTCCAAGATCCTTCATTGAAAAACACTTGTTCAAGTAGGCCTTTATGCTTTCCAAGAATTCTATATCATTTCCCATCAACAGTATGTCATCCACATACAATATGAGAAATGCTACAGAGCTCCCACTCACTTTCTTGTAAATGCAGGCTTCTCCATAAGTGTGCGTAAACCCAAACGCTTTGATCATCTCATCAAAACGAATGTTCCAACTCCGAGATGCTTGCACCAGCCCATAAATCGAGCGTTGGAGCTTGCACACCTTGTCAGCATTATTAGGATCGACAAAACCTTCCGACTGCATCATATACAATTCTTCCTTAAGGAAACCATTAAGGAATGCCGTTTTGACGTCCATTTGCCATATCTCATAATCATAGAATGCGGCAATTGCTAACATGATTCGGACGTACTTCAGCTTCGCTACGGGTGAGAAAGTCTCATCGTAGTCAACCCCTTGAACTTGTCGATAACCCTTAGCGACAAGCCGAGCTTTATAGATGGTTACGTTACCATCCGCGTATGTCTTCTTCTTAAAGATCCATTTATTTTCTATGGCTCGTCGATCATCGGGCAAGTCAGTCAAAGTCCATACTTCGTTTTCATACATGGATACTATCTCGGACTTCATGGCTTCCAGCCATTTGTCGGAATCCGGGCCCGCCATCACTTCTTCATAGTTCGAAGGTTCACCGTTGTCTAACAACATGATTTCCATGACAGGGTTGCCGTACCACTCTGGTGCGGAACGTGTCCTTGTGGACCTACGAAGTTCAGTAGCAACTTGATCTGAAGTTTCATGATCATCATCATTAACTTCCTCTCTAGTCGGTGCAGGCACCTCAGGAACATTTTCTTGAGTTGCGTCACTTACCGGTTCAAGAGGTAATACTTCATCAAGTTCTACTTTCCTCCCACTTATTTCTTTCGAGAGAAAATCTTTCTCTAGAAAGTACCCATTCTTGGCAACAAAGATCTTGCCTTCGGATCTGAGGTAGAAGGTATACCCAATAGTTTCTTTAGGGTATCCTATGAAGACGCATTTTTCCGATTTGGGTTCGAGCTTTTCAGGTTGAAGTTTCTTGACATAAGCATCGCATCCCCAAACTTTTAGAAACCACGGCTTAGGTTTCTTCCCAAACCATAATTCATATGGTGTCGTCTCAACGGATTTCGACGGAGCCCTATTTAAAGTGAATGCGGCAGTCTCTAAAGCATAGCCCCAAAATGACAGCGGTAAATCGGTAAGAGACATCATAGATCGCACCATATCCAATAGAGTGCGATTACGACGTTCGGACACACCATTACGCTAAGGTGTTCCAGGCGGCGTGAGTTGTGAAACTATTCCACATTTGCTTAAGTGTGTGCCAAATTCGTGACTCAAGTATTCTCCCCCATGATCTGATCACAAGAACTTGATTTTCTTGTCACGTTGATTCTCAACCTCACTCTGAAATTCCTTGAACTTTTCAAAGGTCTCAGACTTGTGTTTCATTAAGTAGACATACCCATATCTACTCAAGTCATCAGTGAGGGTGAGAACATAACGATAGCCACCGCGAGCCTCAACACTCATTGGACCGCACACATCAGTATGTATAATTTCCAACAAGTTGGTTGCTCGCTCCATCGTTCATGAGAATGGAGTCTTGGTCATTTTACCCATGAGGCATGGTTCGCACGTGTTAAATGATTCGTAATCAAGAGACTCCAAAAGTCCATATGCATGGAGCTTCTTCATGCGTTTGACACCCATGTGACCAAAGCGGCAGTGCCACAAGTATGTGGGACTATCATTATCAACCTTACATCTTTTGGTATTCACACTATGAATATGTGTAACATTACGCTCGAGACTCATTAAGAATAAACCATTCACCATCGGAGCATGACCATAAAACATATCTCTCATATAAATAGAACAACCATTATTCTCGGATTTAAATGAGTAGCCATCTCGAATTAAACAAGATCCTGATACAATGTTCATGCTCAAAGCTGGCACTAAATAACAATTATTGAGGTTTAAAACTAATCCCGTAGGTAAATGTAGAGGTAGCGTGCCGACGGCGATCACATCGACCTTGGAACCATTCCCGACGCGCATCGTCACCTCGTCCTTCGCCAGTCTCCACTTATTCCGCAGCTCCTGCTTTGAGTTACAAATGTGAGCAACCGCACCGGTATCAAATACCCAGGAGCTACTACGAGTACTAGTAAGGTACACATCAACTACATGTATATCACATATACCTTTAGTGTTGCCGGCCTTCTTGTCTGCTAAGTATTTGGGGCAGTTCCGCTTCCAGTGACCACTTCCCTTGCAATAAAAACACTCAGTCTCAGGCTTGGGTCCATTCTTTGGCTTCTCCCCGGCAGCTTGCTTAACGGGCGCGGCAACTCCCTTGCCGTCCTTCTTGAAGTTCTTTTTACCCTTGCCTTTCTTGAACTTAGTGGTTTTATTCACCATCAACACTTGATGTTCCTTTTTGATTTCCACCTCTCCTGATTTCAGCATTGAATACACCTCAGGAATGGTCTTTTCCATCCCGTGCATATTGAAGTTCATCACAAAGCTCTTGTAGCTCGGTGGAAGCGACTGAAGGATTCTGTCAATGACCGCGTCATCCGGGAGATTAACTCCCAGCTGAGTCAAGCGGTTACGCAACCCAGACATTTTGAGTATTGCTCACTGACAGAACTATTTTCCTCCATCTTACAACTGAAGAACTTGTCAGAGACTTCATATCTCTCGACCCGGGCATGATCTTGGAAAACCATTTTCAGCTCTTCGAACATCTCATATGCTCTGTGTCTCTCAAAACGCTTTTGGATCCCCGGTTCTAAGCTGTAAAGCATGCCGCATTGAACGAGGGAGTAATCATCAGCACGTGACTGCCAAGCATTCATAACGTCTTGGTTCTCTGGGATGGGTGCGTCACCTAGCGGTGCTTCTAGGACATAATCTTTCTTGGCAGCTATGAGGATGATCCTCAGGTTCCGGACCCAGTCCGTATAGTTGCTGCCATCATCTTTCAGCTTGGTTTTCTCTAGGAACGCGTTGAAGTTGAGGACAACGTGGGCCATTTTATCTACAAGACATATTGTAAAGATTTTAGACTAAGTTCATGATAATTAAGTTCATCTAATCAAATTACTCAACGAACTCCCACTCATATAGACATCCCTCCAGTCATCTAAGTGAAACATGATCCGAGTTAACTAGGCCGTGTCCGATCATCATGTGAGACGGACTAGCCAACATCGGTGAACATCTTCATGTTGATCGTATCTTCTATACGACTCATGCTCGACCTTTCGGTCTTCCGTGTTCCGAGGCCATGTCTGTATATGCTAGGCTCGTCAAGTCAACCTAAGTGTATTGTGTGTGTAAATCTGGCTTACACCCATTGTATTCGAACGTTAGAATCTATCACACCGATCATCACGTGGTGCTTCGAAACAACGAACCTTCGCAACGGTGCACAGTTAGGGGGAACACTTTCTTGAAATTATTACGAGGGATCATCTTATTTAAGCTACCGTCGTTCTAAGCAAATAAGATGTAAAACATGATAAACATCACATGCAATCAAATAGTGACATGATATGGCCAATATCATTTGCTCCTTTTGATCTCCATCTTCGGGGCTCCATGATCATCGTTGTCACCGGCATGACACCATGATCTCCATCATCGTGTCTTCTTGAAGTTGTCTTGTCATCACAAAGCTCTTGTAGCTCGGTGAAAGCGACTGAAGGATTCTGTCAATGACCGCGTCATCCGGGAGATTAACTCCCGGCCGAGTCAAGCGGTTATGCAACCCAGACATTTTGAGTGTGTGCTCACTAACGGAACTATTTTCCTCCATCTTACAGCTGAAGAACTTGTCGGAGACTTCATATCTCTCGACCCGGGCATGAGCTTGGAAAACCATTTTCAGCTCTTCGAACATCTCATATGCTCCGTGTCTCTCAAAACGCTTTTGGAGCCCCGGTTCTAAGCTGTAAAGCATGCCGCACTGAACGAGGGAGTAACCATCAGCACGTGACTGCCAAGCGTTCATAACGTCTTGGTTCTCTGGGATGGGTGTGTCACCTAGCGGTGCTTCTAGAACATAATCTTTCTTGGCAGCTATGAGGATGATCCTCAGGTTCCGGACCCAGTACGTATAGTTGCTGCCATCATCTTTCAGCTTGGTTTTCTCTAGGAACGCGTTGAAGTTGAGGGCAACATTAGCGTGGGCATAGTGTAAAGATTTTAGACTAAGTTCATGATAATTAAGTTCATCTAATCAAATTATTCAATGAACTCCCACTCAGATAGACATCCCTCTAGTCATCTAAGTGAAACATGATCCGGGTCAACTAGGCCGTGTCCGATCATCATGTGAGACGGACTAGTCAACATCGGTGAACATCTTCATGTTGATCGTATCTTCTATACGACTCATGCTCGACCTTTCGGTCTTCTGTGTTCCGAGGCCATGTCTGTACATGCTAGGCTCATCAAGTCAACCTAAGTGTATTGCGTGTGTAAATCTGGCTTACACCCGTTGTATTCGAATGTTAGAATCTATCACACCCGATCATCACATGGTGCTTCGAAACAACGAACCTTCGCAATGGTGCACAATTAGGGGGAACACTTTCTTGAAATTATTACGAGGGATCATCTTATTTAAGCTACCGTCGTTCTAAGCAAATAAGATGTAAAACATGATAAACATCACATGCAATCAAATAGTGACATGATATGGCCAATATCATTTGCTCCTTTTGATCTCCATCTTCGGGGCTCCATGATCATCGTTGTCACCGGCATGACACCATGATCTCCATCATCATGATCTCCATCACCGTGTCTTCTTGAAGTTGTCTCATCATCCATTACTTCTACTACTATGGCTAACGCTTTAGCAATAAAGTAAAGTAATTACATGACGTTTATGTTGACACGCAGGTCATAAATAAATAAAGACAACTCCTATGGCTCCTGCCGGTTGTCATACTCATCGACATGCAAGTCGTGATTCCTATTACAAGAACATGATCATCTCATACATCACATATATCATTCATCACATCCTTTGGCCATATCACATCACAAAACACTTGCTGCAAAAACAAGTTAGACGTCCTCTAATTGTTGTTGCAAGTTTTACGTGGCTGCTATAGGTTTCTAGCAAGAACGTTTCTTACCTACGCCAAAACCACAACGTGAATTGCCAATTTCTATTTACCCTTCATCAGGACCCTGTTCATCGAATCCGATCCGACTAAAGTGGGAGAGGCAGACACCCGCCAACCACCTTGTGCAACTAGTGCATGTCAGTCGGTGGAACCAGTCTCACGTAAGCGTACGTGTAAGGTCGGTCCGGGGCGCTTCATCCCACAATGCCGCCGAATCAAGATAAGACTAGTAACGGCAAGATAATTGACAATATCGACGCCCACAACTACTTTGTGTTCTACTCGTGCATAGAAACTACGCATAAACCTGGCTCTGATACCACTGTTGGGGAACGTAGTAGAATTTAAAATTTTTTACGCATCACCAAGATCAATCTATGGAGTATTCTAGCAACGAAGGGAATAGGAGTGCATCTACATACCCTTGTAGATTGCGAGCGGAAGCATTCAAGTGAACGGGGTTGATGGAGTCGTACTCGTCGTGATCCAAATCACCGATGACCAAGTGCGAACGGACAGCACCTCCGCGTTCAACACACACGTACGGTTGGGAAGACGTCTCCTCCTTCTTGATCCAGCAAGGGGGAAGGAGAGGTTGATGAAGATCCAGCAGCACGACGGCGTGGTGGTGGATGCAGCAGGATCCCGGCAGGGCTTCGCCAAGCGCAAGCGGGGAGGAGAGGTGTTACGGAGGGAGAGGGAGGCGCCAAGAGCAAGGGTGTGGCTGCCCTCCCTCCCCCCTCTTTATATAGGGGCCTTGGGGGCGCTGGCCCTAGGAGATGCAATCTCCAAGGGAGGCGGCGGCCAAGGGGTGGCTTCCCCCCAAGCCAAGTGGGGGGCGCCCCCACCCCTAGGGTTTCCCAACCCTAGGCGCAGGGGAGGCCTAAGGGGGGCGCACCAGCCCACCAGGGGCTGGTTCCCCTCCCACTTCAGCCCATGGGGCCCTCCGGGATAGGTGGCCCCACCCGGTGGACCCCCTGGACCCTTTCGGTGGTCCCGGTACAATACCGGCGACCCCCGAAACCTTTCCGATGGCCGAAACTGGACTTCCTATATATAAATCTTTACCTCCGGACCATTTCGGAACTCCTCGTGATGTCCGGGATCTCATCCGGGACTCCAAAAAACTTTCGGGTTACTGCATACTAATATCTCTACAACCCTAGCGTCACCGAACCTTAAGTGTGTAGACCCTACGGGTTCGGGAGACATGCAGACATGACCGAGATGCTTCTCCGGTCAATAACCAACAGCGGGATCTCGATACCCATGTTGGCTCCCACATGCTCCACGATGATCTCATCGGATGAACCACGATGTCGAGGATTCAATCAATCCGTATACAATTCCCTTTGTCAATCGATATGTTACTTGCCCGAGACTCGATCGTCGGTATCCCAATACCTCGCTCAATCTCGTTACCGGCAAGTCACTTTACTCGTACCGTAATGCATGATCCCGTGATCAACCACTTGGTCACATTGAGCTCATTATGATGATGCATTACCGAGTGGGCCCAGAGATACCTCTCCGTCATACGGAGTGACAAATCCCAGTCTCGATTCGTGCCAACCCAACAGACACTTTCGGAGATACCTATAGTGTACCTTTATAGTCACCCAGTTATGTTGTGACGTTTGGCACACCCAAAGCACTCCTATGGTATCCGGGAGTTGCACAATCTCATGGTCTAAGGAAATGATACTTGACATTCGGAAAAGCTACAGTAAACAAACTACACGATCTTTGAGCTATGCTTAGGATTGGATCTTGTCCATCACATCATTCTCCTAATGATGTGATCCCGTTATCAATGACATACAATGTCCATAGTCAGGAAACCATGACTATCTTTTGATCAACGAGCTAGTCAACTAGAGGCTCACTAGGGACGTGTTGTGGTCTATGTATTCACACATGTATTACGATTTCCGGATAACACAATTATAGCATGAACAATAGACAATTATCATGAACAAAGAAATATAATAATAACCATTTTATTATTGCCTCTAGGGCAGATTTCCAACAGTTCCTTGGTAGATGACTCCTCCATTGGTCCAATTAGTTTTTGTTCTAGTGCTTTATTCATTGCAAATTTGCGTTGCTTAGGTGACCCTGTTCTTGAGCTTGCATATCAAATTTATATGGTCAAAAGTAGTTTTGATGCATGATATAGGCTCTAGGCACTTGTAGAAGTAGTTGCTATCAATATTATTGAGTTTGGTTTACTTTTATTTTCAAGTTACTAAAAAAATTCAGAATTTTTTAGAAGAAGAAATATGTTTAGGAAAATGTTCCAAGGTGGTTCTTCAAGGAAGCAAGGACCCAGGCTTGCAATGCGTGATGCTAACGAAGAGCCACCAAGAGACGCTCCAGTGCGTCCTTGTGAGTGGACGTCTGAAAATTTTATCGATCGAGCGGGAATTAAAGAAGAATTTAACGCATATGTGCGTAATGCCGGTCTTGAGGACTTTGAGGCAGACAAATGCCCCCAGTATCATGAGCTCACAAGCTTTTTTGTGAGGAGGTTTGAGTATTCATCTTCGCATAATTCTCCTTCGGTCATGTTTGATCTTTATGACAAATCTTATGGACTTAGAGGATTTCACATTTGCTTGCAAACTTCCACAATGGGGTAGTGTTAGGGATCCCCCTAAATCTAAATTTAGAAACTTTCTTGCTAGTATAACTGTAGGGGAATCTAGAGATATAACGCAAGCTACCATAGGGAGCATTCACTTTCCTGCTATACATTATTTTGCTCTCTTCATAGGTAGGTGCATAAATGATAAGGATGAAGCATGTCACATGTGTGTCCTTGACCTTAGCATTCTCAGGAGTGCTGTGTCAGGAGACCAATCTTATCATATGGGAGCCATTGTAGCTCGTAGGTTGCATCATAATAGACATAATGGAGATTTCTTTGGAGGAATTTATGCAACCCGCTTAGCTAAATTTCTTGAGATAGACGTTCGTGAAGGAGACATGGAGTTGCCTCCTGATTATTTAGATTTTGATTCTATGGTTTCCCACCATTTTGTCAAGAGGAACGAATCGCCTCTCCAGTACTGACTAATCTTTGACAGACGCCGTGTTGTCCATATTACTCTCCCTGCTCCTGCTTTCTTTGATTATCAGGCAAGAGGAGGATATGCTATTACCAGAGAGGAGGCAGATGAGTACGAGAGGAGAGCGGAGGCCGCTCGTCGCCACACTGCAGCTCAGGAGGCGATAGTCGCTGCATCACAGTACGACCCCAACAACTATTATTATGGATATCAGCCAGGCCAGCCGTGGCCATAGACCAACTTAGGCCAAAAGCCTAAGCTTGGGGGAGTACGTATTTCTCACGGACATTACATTTATGTTCACACACACTCATTGCTAGATGTCGGTGCTCATACTTTTTCATTGTATCATCCATGCTAGTTTATTTCCTTTTATGCTTTCTTCTTGTGTGTTTAATAAACCTTAAGAAAAACCAAAAAAAATTATTTGTAGCTTTTAATCAATTTATTTTCCATGCTTGTAGTTGTAATTAAAAAGAAAACCCAAAAATATTTCATGTTCTTCTTTTGCTTGTTGGGAGTTTTCCCGTGTAAATAGTTTTATTTCTTTTCTTTTCTTTGGGGGTCAGTAGGACAAGACCATAATTAAATTGTTGAAGTGGCTCTTATATGCATTATTGTTTATCTAACAAAAGAGCCCATATTGCTTTGTCTTCTCCTGTTTATTGAATGCTCGCAGATTCAAGCTTAGTCCAATGCACGTGCACTCTTATTATTATTCACATCGTTTGGTCATGCAAGTGAAAGGCAATTATGATGATATATGATGGACTGGCTGAGATGAGAAAAGCTGGTACGAACTCGACCTCTTTTTTTGTAAATATGATGAGTTCATCGTTCTTGATTCAGCTTGTTATGAATAAACATGTTTGCAATGACAATTAGAGATCATAGTTGCTTGTGCCATGCTTGATTAGCTATGAGTTATAATGGTTTACCTTGCGTGCCAACATGCTATTAAAATGGTTATGATGTGGTATGATAGGGTGGTATCCTCCTCTGAATGATTTAAAGTGACTTGACTTGGCACATGTTCACGCATGTAGTTGAAACAAATCAACATAGCCTTCACGATATTTATGTTCATGGTGGATTATATCCTACTCATGCTTGCATCCAATGTTTATTAATTTTAATGCATGTGCATGGCTGTTGTCGCGCTCTAGTTGGTCGCTTCCCAGTCTTTTGCTTGCCTTCACCTGTACTAAGCGGGAATACTGCTTGTGCATCCCATCCCTTAAACCCCAAAGTTAATCTAGATGAGTCCACTATACCTTCCTATATGTGGTATCTACCTGCCGTTCCAAGTAAATTTGTATGTGCCAAACTCTAAACCTTCAAATAAATATCATATTTTGTATGCTCGAATAGCTCATGTATCAACTAGGGCTGTCTATATCTTCCATGTTAGGCGGGTTATTCTCAAGAGGAGTGGACTCCGCTCCTCACTCACGAGATAAATGGCTGGTCACTGGGATGCCCAGTCCCATGCTTTATGCAAACTAAATCAAAATAATTGCAAACAAAACTCCCCCTGGGACCTGATGTATGTTGGAGGCACTCGTTGTTTTGAGCAAGCCATGGATTGATGTTTTTGGTGGAGGGGGAGTATAAACTTTACCATTCTGTTTGGGAACCGCCTATAATGTGTGTAGCATGGAAGATATCGCCATCTCTTGGTTGTTATGTTGACAATAAAAGTATACCGCTCAAAATATTATTCACCTCTATTTCAAAACCAAGCTCTGGCACCTCTACAAATCCCTGCTTCCCTCTGCGAAGGGCCTATCTATTTCCTTTTATGTTGAATCATCACCCTCTTATTAAAAAGCACTAGCTGGAGAGCGCAGCTGTCATTTGCATTCATTATTGTTAGTTTACATTGGGTGTGACTATGACTGGATCTCTTTTACCATGAATTACAATGTCTAGTCAGTCCTTGATCTTTAAAGGTGCTCTGCACTTATGTTTTGCGGTCTCAGAAAAGGCTAGCGATATACCATCTTGTTATATCATATCGTGATTGTTTTGAGAAAGTGTTGTCATCCGAGTCTTATTATTATGGCTCGCTAGTTGATTATGCTATTGATATGAGTAAACATGAGACCTGAGAATTATTGCAAATGTGGTTAGTTATAATCTTTGCTGAAAACTTTGAACGCTAGCTTGACATATTACAACAACAAGAGCAAACAGAGTTTGTAAAAGTTTTTCTTTATTTCTTTCAGTTTATCAACTGAATTGCTTGAGGACAAGCAAGCGTTTAAGCTTGGGGGAGTTGATACGTATCCAACGTATCTACTTTTCCAAACACTTTTGCCCTTGTTTTGGACTCTAACTTGTATGATTTGAATGGAACTAACCCGGATTAACGTTGTTTTCAGCAAAATTGCCATGATGTTGTTTTATGTGCAGAAAACAAAAGTTCTTGGAATGACCTGAAACTCCACGGAATATCTTACAATAAATAATAAAAAATCCTCGCCAAAGATGAAGACCAGGGGGCCCACACCCTTCTCACGAGGGTGGGGGCGCCCCCCTAGAGCACGCCCCCCTACCTCGTGGGCCCCCTGGAGACCTCCCGACTCCAACTCCAACTCTATATAACTGCTTTCGGGGAGAAAAAAATAAGGGAGAAGAAATCATCGCGTTTTACTATACGGAGCCGCCGCCAAGCCCTAAAACCTCTTGGGAGGGCTGATCTGGAGTCAGCTCGGGGCTCCGGAGAGGGGGATTCGTCGTCGTCATCATCAACCATCCTCCATCACCAATTTCATGATGCTCACCGCCGTGCATGAGTAATTCCATCATAGGCTTGCTGGATGGTGATGAGTTGGATGAGATTCACCATGTAATCGAGTTAGTTTTGTTAGGGTTTGATCCCTAGTATCCACTATGTTCTGAGATTGATGTTGCTATGACTTTGCTATGCTTAATGCTTGTCACTAGGGCCCGAGTGCCATGATTTCAGATCTGAACCTATTCTGTTTTCATCAATATATGAGAGTTCTAGATCCTATCTTGCAAGTCTATAGTCACCTATTATGTGTTATGATCCGTTAACCCCGAAGTGACAATAATCGGGATACTTACCGGTGATGACCATAGTTTGAGGAGTTCATGTATTCACTATGTGCTAATGCTTTGTTCTGGTTCTCTATTAAAAGGAGGCCTTAATATCCCTTAGTTTCCATTAGGACCCCGCTGCCATGGGAGGGTAGGACAAAAGATGTAATGCAAGTACTTTTCCATAAGCACGTATGACTATATTCGGAATACATGCCTACATTACATTGACAAATTGGAGCTAGTTCTGTGTCACCCTATGTTATGATTGTTACATGATGAACCGCATCCGGCATAATTATCCATCATTGATCCAATGCCTACGAGCTTTCCATATACGGTTACGCTTATTTACTTTCTCGTTGCTATTGCTACAATCACTACAAAATACCAAAAACATTACTTCACTTTCGATACTCTTTTGTTACCGTTACCATCACTATCATATTACTTTGCTACTAAACACTCTGCTGCAGATACTAAGTTTCCAGGTGTGGTTGAATTGACAACTCAGCTGCTAATACTTGAGAATATTCTTTGGCTCCCCTTGTGTCGAATCAATAAATTTGGGTTGAATACTCTACCCTCGAAAGCTGTTGCGATCCCCTATACTTGTGGGTTATGAACGTACGACTACATCAACCGCGTTGTCATAATGCTTCCGCTTACGGTCTACAAGGGTACGTAGACGATACTCGCCCCTCTCGTTGCTATGCATCACCATGATCTTGCGTGTGCATAGGAAAGTTTTGAAACTACTGCGTTCCCCAACAATTTGACCCCGTTATTGCCACGTCCAAATAACACGTAGCGCTACGGCTATTTAAGCCACCCTCTGCCTCTGCCATCCCTCATCCATATCCCATCCTCTGCCATCTTCCCTTCTTGCTCTTCGACCCCTTATCCTTCTTCTGCACACCCCTCAGCCATGCAGTACACCGGACCAACCTACCGCCTCCCACCCATCATGCCGGAGAGGTTCTACCCTACCGGCGTGTACGTTGATCGCACACTACGTGTGTGTAGGATATGAAGGTTGAGGACCGCAAAGAACTTCAACGAGTTCTTCCTCGCGTCCGGCTACCACCACCTCCCGTGGGGATCACCAACGATGTTCCGCATCGAGGAGTTCATCCATAATCGGGTGGTGGTTGCTCTCCTTGCCCACTTCACCAACACATTCAACGCCTTCTACCTCCTCGGCCGGGTGTTTTGGTGTGGCTCCGAGTTCATCGCTTTCACCACCCATAATAGGTTCACGGAGTACACCAACATCTTCCCCACCGTGACGCGCATGTACACTCTTCCGTACCCCATCGACAACACCCCGGAGGAGATGTGAAAAGGGCGCCCGGAGGAGGAGCGAGGTGGAGAAGGCAGCGGCTAGGGTTCTAAACCCTCTATCTTCTTTTAGTGTATGTTATGTTAAGATGTAATTGAACTATGTTGGAGTTGCTATGGGCTTGTTGGCCCTTTTTTTAAGTTCTATTATTAAGTTTTCTATCTATTCTATTATTAAGTTCTTCCTAGTTTGAAATATGTGATCGTGCTATGGGCTTGTTGGCCCTATCTGAAGGAAATTTGCCCTAGAGGCAATAATAAAGTTATTATTTATTTCCTTATATCATGATAAATTTTTATTATTCATGCTAGAATTGTATTAACCGGAAACTTAGTACATGTGTGAATACATAGACAAACAAAGTGTCACAAGTATGCCTCTCCTTGACTAACTCGTTGAATCAAAGATGGTTAAGTTTCCTAGCCATAGACATGAGTTGTCATTTGATTAACGGGATCACATCATTAGAGAATGATGTGATTGACTTGACCCATTTTGTTAGCTTAGCAGTTGATCGTTTTAGTTTACTGCTATTGCTTTCTTCATGACTTATACATGTTCCTATGACTATGAGATTATGCAACTCCCGATTACCGGAGGAACTCTTTGTGTGCTACCAAACGTCACAATGTAACTGGGTGATTATAAAGGTGCTCTATAGGTGTCTCCGATGGTACTTGTTAAGTTGGCATAAATCGAGATTAGGATTTGTCACTCCGATTGTCAGAGGTATCTCTGGGCCCTCTCGGTGATGCACATCACTATAAGCCTTGCAAGCATTGTAACTAATGAGTTAGTTGCAGAATGATGTATTACGGAAACGAGTAAAGAGACTTGCCAGTTGTTCGTACAAGAACATGTCACCGTGTACCCTCGACGCCGGGGGTGATGCACCGCAGCTCACGTCGAAGGAGACCCGTCCGAAAGCGCGGTACGCAAGCAATCCGGCGGGTGCTTTTGTACACCCGAAGACCCACACGCTCGGGAAGGACCCCGTCAGGGAGCGCGGCGGCTATGGGCTGCCCTAGGTCGACCTGATCGCCCCTAGGGCCTCGAGGTTCGCCGCCCTGCAAATGAAGAACGAACGAAGAACGAGGAAGAAGAAGAACAAGGGAGAGAGATAAAGGTAAAGGTAAAAAGATGATATATTGATAGATCGATTGTGTGTTGTTCAATCGGCCGTCACCCCTTACATATATATGAGGCGGATGGACATCCCGTACAAGAAAAGGACTCAAATCACGTCCAAATCATCAAAAGTTACCCTAACTCGGACTACGATGGCCGAAACTTCCGGTCTGGCCCAGAACTTCCGGGCTGAAATTATATCAAGTAGCCCTCTTGCACTGAATCTGCAGGCCGCATACTACTTCGGATGACGATGGTCCCAAAAGCAAAGTTGTAGATCTTGCAATGGAGAAAAACTCTTCAGTTGATCACTTTTTCATCCGAGGTCATATTGATGTCGAAAGCGGCCCTGCAAATCTGCAAACAATGTTAAAATTTCAGTCTTGGGGCGCACCACGTGCAAACTTTCGGTTTAGCCCGGAACCTCGCCGGAAGTTTTGCCTGGAACTTCCGGGGCAAACTTATGCAGCACACCGTTTTGGCTCTAACTTTTGCATACAAACTCTGATTTAGACGTTTATTATATCGAAAACGATCGCCTCGACGAGACGAAGACAATCCGTGTAGAAACATTTCTCATATGAGTCCATCTTGGGAGCGTAATCAGCTGAATAGTGTTCTGAATATAAAATCTGAGTACTTCAAACACAACTTCGGCCTTAAAGATGAGACCGGATGGCTATGGCCCAAATATGAAAGTTTCTCCTTTTGACGATACAGAACTTTCTCACTTTGAGCACTTCTCCATTTGACGCCATCTTAATTAAGTTCTTGGCCATGTCAAAATCTGGTGTCAACACCAGTAACGAGATTGAACTAGGTATTGAGATACCGACGATCGAATCTCGGGCAAGTAATATACCGATGACAAAGGGACCAACGTATGTTTTTATGCGGTTTGACCGATAAAGATCTTCATAGAATATGTAGGAGCCAATATGAACATCCAGGTTCCGCTATTGGTTATAGACCGGAGACGTGTCTCGGTCGTGTATACATAGTTCTCGAACCCGTAGGGTCCGCACGCTTAACGTTTGGTGACGATCGATATTATGAGTTTATGTGATTTGATGTACCTAAGGTAGTTCGGAGTCCAGGATGAGATCGGGGACATGACGAGGAGTCTCGAAATGGTCGAGACGTAAAGATCGATATATTGGAAGACTATATTCGGACATCGGAAAGGTTCCAAGTGATTCGGGTATTT
This sequence comes from Triticum urartu, assembly GCF_056163025.1. Taxonomy (NCBI): domain Eukaryota; kingdom Viridiplantae; phylum Streptophyta; class Magnoliopsida; order Poales; family Poaceae; genus Triticum; species Triticum urartu. The sequence goes on along the minus strand of NC_141873.1, from coordinate 463,495,741 downwards.
TTCGGAGTACCGGGGAGTTACAGGAATACGGGGAAGAAGTATTGGGCCTCATGGGCCAAGTGGTGGAAGAGAGGAGGCGGGCCATGCGGCCCCCCTAGCCCAAACCGAATTGGACTAGGGGGGTGGCCCCCCTTTCCTCCTTTCCTTCCTCTCCTTCCTTCTCCCTCTCCTCCATCATTTTCCCCTCCTAGTAGGAGTAGGAAAGAGGAGTCCTACTCCTACTAGGAGGAGGACTCCTCCTGGCGCGCCCTGCAAGGGCCGGCCGGCCTCCCCCCTTGCTCCTTTATATACGGGGGCAGGGGCACCCTAGAACACACAAGTTGATTGTTCCAAGCCGTGTGCGGTGCCCCCTCCACCATAATCCACCTCGATCATATCGTAGCGGTGCTTAGGCAAAGCCCTGCGTCGATAGCAACATCATCACTGTCATCACGCCCTCGTGCTGATGGAACTCTTCTGTAAAGCTTTGCTGGATCGGAGTTCGTGGGACGTCATCGAGCTGAACGTGTGCTAAACTCGGAGGTGCCGTGCGTTTGGTACTTGGATCGGTTGGGTCGTGAAGACGTTCGACTACATCAACCGCGTTCTCATAACGCTTCCGCTTATGGTCTACGAGGGTACGTAGACGATACTCTCCCCTCTCGTTGTTGTGCATCACCATATCTTGCGTGTGCGTAGGAATTTTTTTTGAAATTACTACGTTCCCCAACAGTGGCATCCGAGCGAGGTTTATGCGTAGATGTTATATGCACGAGTAGAACACAAGTGAGTTGTGGGCGATACAAGTCATACTGCTTACCAGCATGTCATACTTTGGTTCGGCAGTATTGTTTGATGAAGCGGCCCGGACCGACATTACGCGTACGCTTACGCAAGACTGGTTCTACCGATGTGCTTTGCACACAGGTGGCTGGTGGGTGTCAGTTTCTCCAACTTTACTTGAACCGAGTGTGACTACGCCCGGTCCTTGTTGAAGGTTAAAACAGCACTAACTTGACGAAATATCGTTGTGGTTTTGATGCGTAGGTAAGAACGGTTCTTGCTCAGCCCGTAGCAGCAACGTAAAACTTGCAACAATAAAGTAGAGGATGTCTAACTTGTTTTTGCAGGGCTTGTTGTGATGTGATATGGTCAAGACGTGATGACATATAAGTTGTTGTATGAGATGATCATGTTTTGTTGAAGTTATCGACAACTGGCTAAAGCCTTATGGTTGTCTCTTTATTGCATAAGATGCAAGCACCAAACAATTACTTTACTTTATCGCTATGCGATAGCAATAGTTGCAAGAGCAATAGTTGGCGAGACGACCATGTGACGACACATTGATAGATATCAAGATGATGGAGATCATGGTGTCATGCCGGTGACGAGATCATGGCGGTACTTTGGAGATGGAGATCAAAGGCGCAAGATGATCGTGGCCATATCATGTCACATATTTTGATTGCTTGTGATGTTTATCCTTTATGCATCTTATTTTGCTTAGTTCGGCGGTAGCATTATAAGATGATCTCTCACTAAATTTCAAGGTACAAGTGTTCTCCCTGAGTATGCACCATTGCCAAAGTTCGTCGTGCCGAGACACCACGTGATGATCAGGTGTGATAAGCTCTACGTTCATATATAACGGGTGCAAGACAATTTTGCACACGCGAAAATACTCGGGTTAAACTTGATGAGCCTAGCATATGCAGATATGGCCTCGGAACACTGAGACCGAAAGGTCGAGCGTGAATCATATAGTAGATATGATCAACATAATGATGTTCACCATTGAAAACTACTCCATCTCACATGATGATCAGACATGGTTTAGTTGATTTGGATCACGTGATTATTTAGATGACTAGAGGAATGTCTATGTAAGTGGGAGTTCTTAAGTAATTTGATTAATTGAACTTTAATTTATCATGAACTTAGTCCTGATGGTATTTGCATATCTATGTTGTAGATCAATAGCTTGCGATGTAGCTCCCCGTTTATTTTTGATTTGTTCCTAGAGAAAAATAAGTTGAAAGATGTTAGTAGCAATGATGTGGATTGGATCCGTGATCTGAGGATCATCCTCATTGCTGCACAGAAAAATTATGTCCTTGATGCACCACTAGGTGACAGACCTATTGCAGGAGCATATGCACGCGTTATGAACGTTTGACAAAGCTCGGTATGATGACTACTTGATAGTTTAGTGCACCATGCTTTACGACTTATAACCGGGACTTCAAAAATGTTTTGAACGCCACGGAGCATATAAGATGTTCCAAGTGCTGAAATTGATATTTCAGACTCATGCCCGAGTCGAGAGGTATGAGACCTCTGACAAGTAATTTTCCTACAAGATGGAGAAGAATAGCTCAGCTAGTGAGCATGTGCTTAGAATGTCAAGTACTACAATCACTTGAATAAAGTGGGAGTTAATCTTCCAGATAAGATAGTGATTGACAGAGTTCTCTAGTCACTATCACCAAGTTACTAGAACTTCGTGATGAACTATAATATGCAAGGGATAACGGAAATGATTCCCAAGATCTTCATGATGCTAAAATCGACGAAGGTAGAAATCAAGAAAAGCATCAAGTGTTGATGGTTGACAAGACCACTTGTTTCAAGAAAAGGGCAAAGGGAAGAAGGGGAACTTCAAGCAAGTTGTTGCTCAAGTGAAGAAGGCTAAGTCTAGACCTAAGCCTGAGACTAAGTGATTCTACTGCAAAGGGACTGGTCACTGGAAGCAGAACTGCCCCAAGTATTTGGTGGATAATAAGGATGGCAAAGTGAACAAAAGTATATTTGATATACATGTTATTGATGTGTACTTTACTAGTGTTTATAGCAACCCCTCAGTATTTGATACTAGTTCAGTTGCTAAGATTAATAACTCGAAACGGGAGTTGCCGAATGAACAGAGACTAGTTAAGGGTGAAGTAACGATGTGTGTTGGAAGTGGTTCCAAGATTGATATGATCATCATCGCACACTCCCTATACTTTTGAGATTAGTGTTGAACCTAAAAAATGTTATTTGGTGTTTGCATTAAGCATAAATATGATTTGATCATGTTTATCACAATACGGTTATTCATTTGAAGTCAAAGAATAATTGTTGTTCTGTTTACATGAATAAAACCTTCAATGGTCATACACTCAAGGTGAATAGTTTATTGAATCTCAATCATAGTGATACACATATTCATAATATTGAAGCCAAAAGATGCAAAGTTAATAATGATAGTGCAACTTATTTGTGGCACTGCCGTTTAGGTCATATTGGTGTAAAGCGCATGAAGAAACTCCATGCTGATGGGTTTTTGGAATCACTAGATTATGAATCACTTGATACTTGCGAACCATGCCTCATAGGCAAGATGACTAAGACTCCGTTCTCCGAAACAATGGAGCGAGCAACTGACTTATTGGAAATAATACATACTGATGTATGCGGTCTGATGAGTGTTGAGGCTCACGGCGGGTATCATTATTTTCTGACCTTCATAGATGATTTGAGAAGATATGGGTATATCTACTTGATGAAACATAAGTCTGAAACATTTGAAAAGTTCAAAGAAATTCAGAGTGAAGTGGAAAATCATCATAATAAGAAAATAAAGTTTCTACGATTTGATCACGGAGACAAATATTTGAGTTACGAGTTTGGTCTTCAACTAAAACAATGTGGAATAGTTTCACAAATTCATGCCACCTGGAACACCACATCATAATGGTGTGTCTGAACGTCATAACTGTACTTTATTAGATATAGTGCAATCTATGATGTCTCTTACCGATTTGCCACTATCATTTTGGGGTTATGCATTAGAGACAGCTACATTCACATTAAATAGGGCACCATCTAATCCGTTGAGACGACACCGTATGAACTATGGTTTGGTTAGAAACCTAAGTTGTCATTTCTTAAAGTTTGGGGTTGTCATGCTTATGTGAAAAAGTTTCAGCCTGATAAGCACGAACCTAAATCGGAAAAGTGTGTCTTCATAGGATACCCAAAAGAAACTGTTGTGTACACCTTCTATCAGAGATCCGAAAGGCAATATCTTTGTTGCTAAGAGTGGATCCTTTCTAAGAGAAGAAGTTTCTCTCAAAAAAAGTGAGTGGGAGGAATGTAGAACTTGATGAGGTAATTGTACCTTCTCCCGAAGTGGAAAGTTTTCATCACATAAATCAGTTCTAGTGATTTCTACACCAATTAGTGGGGAAGCTAATGATGATGATCATGAAACTTCAGATCAAATTACTACCGAACCTCGTAAGATAACCAGAGTATGGTCCACACCAGAGTGGTATGGTAATCCTTTCTGGAAATTCATGTTACTAGACCATGACGAACCTACGAACTATGAGGAAGCGATGATGAGCCCAGATTTCACGAAATGGCTTGAGGCCATGAAATCTGAGATGGGATCCATGTATGAGAACAAAGTATGGACTTTGATTGACTTGCCCGATGATCGGTGAGTCATTAAGAATAAATGGATCTTCAAGAGGAAGACGGATGCTGATAGTAGTGTTACTATCTACAAAGCTCGAATTGTCGCAAAATGTTTTCGACAAGTTCAAGGTGTTGACTACGATGACATTTTCTCACTCGTATCGATGCTTAAGAGTATGTACGAATCATGTTAGCAGTTGCTGCATTTTATGAAATCTGGTAAATGGATGTCAAAACTGCATTCCTTAATGGATTTCTTAAAGAAGAGTTCTATATGATGCAACCAGAAGGTTTTTTTGATCCTAAAGGTGCTAACAAAGTGAGCAAGCTCCAGCGATCCATCTATGGACTGGTGCAAGCATCTCGGAGTTGGAATATATGCTTTGATAAAGTGATCAAAACATATGGTTTTATACAGACTTGCGGTGAAGCCTGTATTTACAAGAAAGTGAGTGGGAGCACTACAACATTTCTGATAAGTATATGTGAATGACATATTGTTCATCGGAAATAATGTAGAATTTTCTGGAAAGCATAAAGGAGTGTTTGAAAAGAGTTTTTTCAAAGAAAAACCTCGATGAAGCTGCTTACACATTGAGCATCAAGATCTATAGAGATAGATCAAAATGCTTGATAATTTTTTTCAATGAGTACATACCTTGACAAGATTTTGAAGTAGTTCAAAATGGAATAGTCAAAGAAGGAGTTCTTGCCTGTGTTGCAAGGTGTGAAGTTGAGTAAAGACTCAAAACCCGACCACAGCAGAAAATAGAAAGAGAATGAAAAATCGTTCCCTATGCCTCGGTCATAGGTGCTATAAAGTATGCTATGTTGTTTACCAGTCCTATTGTATACCTTATCATGATTCTGGCAAGGGAGTACAATAGTGATCTAGGAGTAGATCACTGGACAACGGTCAAAATTATCCTTAGAGGACTAAGGAAATATTTCTCGGTTATGGAGGTGATAAAAGAGTTCGTCGTAAAGAGTTACGTCGATGCAAGCTTTTTACATCGATCTAGATGACTCTAAGTCTCGATCTGGATACATATTGAAAGTGGGGGCAATTAGTTAGAGTAGCTCCGTGCAGAGCATTGTAGACATAGAAATTTGTGAAATACATACGGATCTGAATGTTGCAGACCCGTAGACTAAATTTCTCTCACAAGCAAAACATGATCACTCCTTGGGTGTTAATCACATAGCGATGTGAACTAGATTATTGACTCTAGTAAACCTTTTGGGTATTAGTCACATGGAGATGTGAACTAATCACATAAAGATGTGAACTAGATTATTGACTCTAGTGCAAGTGGGAGACTGAAGGAAATATGCCCTAGAGGCAATAATAAAGTTATTCTTTATTTCCTTATATCATGATAAATGTTTATTATTCATGCTAGAATTGTATTAACCGGAAACTTAGTACATGTGTGAATACATAGACAAACAAAGTGTCACTAGTATGCCTCTACTTGACTAGCTCATTGAATCAAAGATGGTTAAGTTTCCTAGCCATAGACATGAGTTGTCATTTGAGTAACGGGATCACATCATTATAGAATGTTGTGATTGACTTGACCCATTCCGTTAGCTTAGTAGTTGATCGTTTTAGTTTACTGCTATTGCTTTCTTCATGACTTATACACGTTCCTATGACTATGAGATTATGCAACTCCCGATTACCGAAGGAACACTTTGTGTGCTACCAAACGTCACAACATAACTGGGTGATTATAAAGGTGCTCTACATGTGTCTCCGATGGTACTTGTTGAGTTGGCATAGATCGAGATTAGGATTTGTCACTCCGATTGTCGGAAAGGTATCTCCGGGCCCTCTCGGTAATGCACATCACTATAAGCCTTGCAAGCATTGTAACTTATGAGTTAGTTGCAGGATGATGTATTACGGAAACGAGTAAAGAGACTTGCCAGTAACAAGATTGAACTAGGTATTGAGATACCGACGATCGAATCTCTGGCAAGTAATATACCGATGACAAAGGGAACAATGTATGTTGTTATGCGGTTTAACCGATAAAGATCTTCATAGAATATGTAGGAGCCAATATGAACATCCAGGTTCCGCTATTGTTTAGTGACCGGAGACGTGTCTCGGTCATGTATACATAGTTCTCGAACCCGTAGGGTCCACACGCTTAACGTTCGGTGACGATCGGTATTATGAGTTTATGTGATTTTGATGTACCGAAGGTAGTTCGGAGTCCCGGATGAGATCGGGGACATGACGAGGAGTCTCGAAATGGTCGAGACGTAAATATTGATATATTGGACGACTATATTCGGACATCGGAAAGGTTCCGAGTGATTCGGGTATTTTTCGGAGTACCCGGGAGTTACTGGAATACGGGGAAGAAGTATTGGGCCTCATGGGCCAAGTGGTGGGAGAGAGGAGGCATGGCGCGCGGCCCCCCTATCCCAAACCGAATTGGACTAGGGGGGCAGCCCCCCTTTCCTCCTTTCCTTCCTCTCCTTCCTTCTCCCTCTCCTCCATCCTTTCCCCCTCCTAGTAGGAGTAGGAAAGATGAGTCCTACTCCTACTAGGAGGAGGACTCCTCCTCCTGGCGCGCCCTGTAAGGGCCGGCCGTCCTCCCCCCTTGCTCCTTTATATACAGGGGCAGGAGGGTACCCTAGAACACACAAGTTGATTGTTCCAAGCCGTGTGCAGTGCCCCCCTCCACCATAATCCACCTCGATCATATAGTAGCGGTGCTTAGGCAAAGCCCTGCGTCGGTAGAAACATCATCACTGTCATCACACCGTCATGCTGACGGAACTCTCCCGTGAAGCTCTGCTAGATCGGAGTTCGTGGGACGTCATTGAGCTGAACGTGTGCTGAACTCGGAGGTGCCGTGCATTCGGTACTTGGATCGGTCGGATCGTGAAGACGTTCGACTACATCAACCGCGTTCTCATAACGCTTCCGCTTACGGTCTACGAGGGTACGTAGACGATACTCTCCCCTCTCGTTGTTTTGCATCACCATGATCTTCTGTGTGCGTAGGATTTTTTTTGAAATTATTACATTCCCCAACACTATCTACATATTGGGACTACATATTTGTTGATTGTTTTCTTAGAGAGCTCGGTTTGTTAGTAGGGTTGCCTTGTTAGTAACCACCTAGTGCATGCAAGCAAGCTTTGTTAGTAGAGATGAATGAGTAGAGCTAAGCAAGGGAGTGGCTCTTTTTTTACACAAGCTTTGTTAGTAGGGATGAATATGTAGCCACCTAGCTAGAAGAGAGGAACCAGCGGCTGTGACCGTCGCTGCATCCGTGGCGGCTGGCATGCTAGAAAGTTGCTCGGTCAGTCTATCGTGGCGGACGCATCGGCGCATGCAGGCTTGGTCGGCGCATCATGGCATCATGGCATCGGTGCATGCAGGCTCGATCGATGCATGCAGGCAGGCTTTGTTGGGTGCATGCATAGTAGGTTTCTCTCCTGGCGGCATGCCCGGGCGTTTAATACAAGGGACGACCCAACAAAACCTCGGCCCAACGGTCGAACAACAACTCCACCCAACGCGACCCCACTTGTCAGGTCCAACGGATGACATAGTCTAGTGCGGCTCCACTCATCAGAGTTAACGGTCAAGCCTTTGACCCAACGGCAATGTCCGTTGTGACCAGTTATGAGGGTTTCTGGCAAGGGAGTGGGGAAAATTGAGCAAAAGTTAATAGCGCGGGGATGAATGAGTAGAGCTAAGGAACCAAGGGCACAGATGTAAAAAAAACCCTAATAAAATTATAATGTTGATTATATACATTAAAATTAGAGATAAATATATAGTGCAAAGTTAATCAAAGTACACATTTTTATCCACTAGATTATTTTTATAGTTAATTAAAAATATATTACACATTTTCTAAATCAAAGGAGATATTAGTGATACCAAAATTTTAATCATGTTGCGCCTTTGTCGAAATTCGTTGCTCAATTCCTTATTTAAAGTTACAAACCCAATTATTATTAAAGTGGATATAATTTATTTTTACAGCTTATCTACTTAATTCATTTTTATTATCTTTTTTCTTGTCGATTTAATTCTTTGCTCAGTTCCTTATTTAAAGCGATGAACCCAATTAAATCATAATAATTATTAAAATAGAATCCATTTTAGTTTTGTAACTGACTAGCAAACATGCCCGTGCGTTGCGACGGGAGAAAAAACCCGCACAGCCCAACTTAATAATATGCAAAACCAAATGAAGCATTTAGTTAGTTCTCCAACCTATACAAAATTTATTTATTTATTGAAAAGGGGGAGCTCCCCGGCCTCTGCATCAGAACAATGCATAAGGCCATTGATAACCCACAAGTATAGGGGATCGCAACAGTTTTCGAGGCTAGAGTATTCAACCCAAATTTATTGATTCGACACAAGGGGAGCCAAAAAATATTCTCAAGTACTAACAGTTGAGTTGTCAATTCAACCGCACCTAAAAGACTTAATATCTGCAGCAAAGTATTTAGTAGCAAAGTAATATGATAGTAGCGGTAACGATAGCAAAAGTAACGGTAGCAGATTTGTAGTGATTGTAACAATGGCAACGGAAAAGTAACTAAGCAAAGATCAATATGTAAAAAGCTCATAGGCAATGGATCAGTGATGGATAATTATGTCGGATGCGATTCCTCATGCAATGGTTATAACATAGGATGAGACAGAACTAGCTCCAGTTCATCAATGTAATGTAGGCATGTATTCCGAATATAGTCATATGTGCTTATGAAAAAGAACACGCATGACATCTTTTGTCCTACCCTCCCGTGGCAGCGGGGTCCTATCGGAAACTAAGGGATATTAAGGCCTCCTTTTAATAGAGTACCAGAACAAAGCATTAACACTTAGTGAATACACGAACTCCTCAAACTACGGTCATCACCGGTAAGTATCCCGATTATTGTCACTTCAGGGTTAACGGATCATAACACATAATAGGTGACTATAGACTTGCAAGATAGGATCAAGAACTCACATATATTCATGAAAACATAACAGGTTCAGATCTGAAATCATGGCACTCGGGCCCTAGTGACAAGCATTAAGCATAGCAAAGTCATAGCAACATCAATCTCAGAACATAGTGGATACTAGGGATCAAACCCTAACAAAACTAACTCGATTAAATGATAAATCTCATCCAACCCATCATCGTCCAGCAAGACTACGATGGAATTACTCACGCACGACAGTGAGCATCATGAAATTGGTGATGGAGGAAGGTTGATGATGACGATGGCGATGGATTCCCCCCTCTGGAGCCCGAACGGACTCCAGATCAACCCTCCCGAGAGAGATTAGGGCTTGGCAGCGGCTCCGTATCGTAAAACGTGATGAATCCTTCTCTCTGATTTTTTTTCTCCCCGAACGTGAATATATAGAGTTGGAGTTGAGGTCGGTGGAGCATCAGGGGGCCCACGAGGCAGGGGCGCACCCCCACCCTCGTGGACAAGGTGTGGGCCCCCTGGCCATGATTCTTTCACCAGTATTTTTTATATATTCCAAAAATATTCTCCGCTGATTTTCAGGTCATTCCAAGAACTTTTATTTCTGCACAAAAATAACACCATGGCAATTCTGCTGAAAACAACATCAGTCCGGGTTAGTTCCATTCAAATCAGGCAAGTTAGAGTCCAAAACAAGGGCAAAAGTGTTTGGAAAAGTAGATAAGTTGGAGACGTATCAACTCCCTCAAGCTTAAACCTTTGCTTGTCCTCAAGCAATTCAGTTGCAAACTAAAAGTGATAAAGAAAAACTTTTACAAACTCTGTTTGCTCTTATTGTTGTAAATATGTAAAGCCAGCATTCAAGTTTTCGGCAAAGATTATGAACTAACCATATTCCCAATAACATTTAGGTCTCATGTTTACTCATATCAATGGCATAATCAACTAGCGAGCAATAATAATAAATCTCGGATGACAACACTTTCTCAAAACAATCATAATATGATATAACAAGATGGTATCTCACTAGCCCTTTCTGAGACCGCAAAACATAAATGCAGAGCACCCCTGAAGATCAAGGGCTGACTGGAAATTGTAATTCATGGTAAAAGAGATCCAGTCATACTCAATGTAAACTAATAGTAATGCATGCAAATGAGAGCGGTGCTCTCCAACTGGTGCTTTTTAATAAGAGGGTGATGATTCAACATAAAAGTAAATAGATAGGACCTTCGCAGAGGGAAGCAGGGATTTGTAGAGGTGCCAGAGCTCGGTTTTGAAATAGAGATGAATAATATTTTGAGCGGTATACTTTCATTGTCAACATAACAACCGAGTGACCAGGCATTTTCTCGTGAGTGAGGAGCGGAGTCCACTCCTCTTGAGAATAACCCGCCTAGCATGGAAGATACAGACAACCCTAGTTGATACATGAGCTATTCGAGCATACAAAATGGAATTTCATTTGAAGATTTAGAGTTTGGCACATACAAATTTACTTGGAACGGCAGGTAGATAGCGCATATAGGAAGGTATGGTGGACTCATATGGAATAACTTTTGGGGTTTATGGAATTGGATGCACAAGAAGTATTCACGCTTAGTACAAGTGAAGGCTAGAAAGAGACTAGGAAGCAACCAGCTAGAGAGCGACAACAGTCATAACATGCATTAAAATTAATCAACACTGAATGCAAGCATGAGTAGGATATAATTCACCATGAACATAAATATCGTGGAGGCTATGTTGATTTTGTTTCAACTACATGCGTGAACATGTGCCAAGTCAAGCCACTCGAATCGTTCAAAGGAGGATACCACCCTATCATACCACATCACAACCATTTTAATAGCATGTTGGCACGCAAGGTAAACCATTATAAACTCCTAGAAAATTAAGCATGGCATGAGCAACTATAATCTCTAATTGTCATTGCAAACATGTTTCATTCATAATAGGCTGAATCAGGAACGATGAACTAATCATATTTACAAAAACAAGAGAGGTCGAGTTCATACCAGCTTCTCTCATCTCAATCAGTCCATCATATATCGTCATTATTGCCTTTCACTTGCACAACCGAATAGTGTGGATAATAATAATAGTGCACGTGCATTGGACTAAGCTAGAATCTGCAAGCATTCAATTCAAGGGAGAAGACAAGTTAATATGGGCTCTTTGTTAGATCAACAATAATGCATAAGAGAGCCACTCCACATTTTCATCGTAGTCTTCTCCTCTCGACCCCCAAAGAAAAAGAAATGAAACTATTTACACAGGAAAGCTCCCAACAAGCAAAAGAAGAACGAGAAATCTTTTTGGGTTTTCTTTTTAATTACTACTACTACAGGCATGGAAACTAAACTAGCTAAAAGCTACAACTGATTTTTTTGGTTTTTATTAAGGGTTTTCAAATAGACAAGAAGAAAGCTTAAAAAGAAAATAAACCAGCATGGATATTACAATGAAAAAGTATGAGCGCCGACAACTGGCATGAGTGCGTGAACATGAATGTAATGTCGGTGAGAAATACGTACTCCCCCAAGCTTAGGCTTTTGTCCTAAGTTGGTCTATGCCCACAGATGGCCTGGTGGAAATCCAAAGTTGTAACTGGGGTCATACTGAGATGCAGCAGCTATTGCCTCACGAGCTGCAGCTTGGAGGCGGGCTGCCTCCGTCCTCCTCTCGTACTCGTTCGCCTCCTCCCTGGTTATAACATATCTCCCTTTTGTCTGAAAGTCAAAGAAAGCAGGAGCAGGAAGAGCAACATGGACAGTGCGACGCCTATCAAAAATTAGTTGGTACTGGAGGAACTGATCGTTCCTCTCAACAAACTGATGACGAACCATAGCATTATAATCTAGATAAGTAGGAGGCAATTCACACTACAAAAAAAGACACATCCGTGACATTTTGGGCCAAACGAAAAAGTTTTCTGTCATACATATGACACTTCTATGACGATAATTGTGACAAAACCTGGTATCATCATAGATGTGGCGGGCTCCTACTTCTATGACAAAAAATCATGACAGAAAATGGGCTTTTCGTCCTGGGCGGGCCGGAGACGTAGCTGCATGACATTCTTTGGGTCGTCCATGACGGAAAAAAACCATGGTAGAAGCGAGGGGGAGGAAAATTTGGGGAGTTCCCGGTTACGGTGGGAGGTCGGGGGCCGAGCGATGCGCGTTTCTCTCGTACACGTACGCGCGTATGTGTGAGGCGTTGGCTCTAACTGAACCCGAGCAAGGCATTGCCTAACTGAACCCGAGTGATTGCACGGCAGGCTACGCATTACTGAACCCGAGCGATCGATCGATGGATGTTAACTGAACCTGATCGAGCGATTCCTTCGCTACTGCTACTAACTGAAGCCGATCGATGCTGCCTCTGGGATGAACAGTGAGCGTTGCGGGGGGTTTGGGTGAACAGTGAGTGGTGGCGTTGTCTCTGGATGAACAGTACCCCATGGTGTGGTGGAGGGCTGGATGAACAGTAGACGGTGGAGGGGTGCCTGTGGAGGGGCGGTTGAACAGGACCCCGTGGTGTGGAGGGCTGGATGAACAGTAGACAGTGGAGGGGTGCCCGTGGAGGGGTGGTTGAACAGTAGCCAGTGGAGTAGCGCGCCGTGGAGGTTGGATGAACAGGAGCCCGTGGAGGCTGGAGGAGGTCGACGGTAGCCCGTGGAGGCTGGAGGAGGTCGACGGTGGAGATGAACAGTATCCCGTGGAGTCCCCTTTTGCGGTACACCACACCCCTCCCGATGAACAGGACCCCCGTTTTGACCGTAGGAGGTCTGTTTCGTCCGTTTTACGGTACGCCACACCCCTCCCGATCAACAGGACCCCCGTTTCGAGCATAGGAGGTCTGTTTCGTCCGTTTTGCGGTACGCCACACCCCTCCCGATCAACAGGACCCCCGTTTCGACCGTAGGAAGTCCGTTTCCTCCGTTTTGCGGTATGCCGGACCCCTCCCGATCAACAGGACCCCGTTCAGGCCTCATTTCCATCGCCTGTTCCGTCCAAGCCCTCCTGATGAACATGACCACGCATTCTGTTCCGACCCAGCCAGTTGGCTCCCACGCGTTCCGTTGCCTCCCGATGAACACGACGCATTCCGTTGCCTCCCGATGAACACGATGCATTCCGTTGCCTTCCCATGAACACGACGCATTTGGTTGCCTCCCATGAACACGACGATGACGCTGCCTCCCTGTGAACACGACGACGATGTTGTTTCTCCGTTCCGACCCAGCCATGTACATGAGCCCTGGCCGTACGTATGCGTGAGTAGGCGTTCGAGACCCCGCCCGTATGTACACATACGTGGCCGTATTTTCTTTCTTGCACCCTGGCCGTTGTACGTACGTGTACATGCTACGTGCGCGCCTCTACTACGACACGTACGCGCCTCTACTACGACACGTGCGCGCATCTACATCCACCAGTATATATGTATGTACACATTCGCGACCAGAATGACAACGCTACGTACGCTTCGACCAGGTGGGTCCCGACTGTCAAGCACTTTCTTGCCTGCGAAGATGTGATACGTCTCCAACGTATCTATAATTTTTTATTGCTCCATGCTATATTATCTACTGTTTTGGACTATATTGGGCTTTATTTTCCACTTTTATATTATTTTTGGGACTAACCTATTAACCGGAGGCCCAGCCCAGAATTGTTGTTTTTTGCCTATTTCAGTGTTTCGGATAAACGGAATATAAAACGGAGTCCAAACGGAATAAAATCTTCGGGAATGTGATTTTCTCACCGAACGTGATCCAGGAGACTTGGACCCTGCTCCAAGGAACAAAAGAGGCGGTCATGAGGATGGGGGGCGCCCCCCCTAGGGCGCGCCCCCTGCCTCGTGGGCCCCTCGTTGCTCCTCCGACGTACTTCTTCCTCCTATATATACACACGTACCCCCAAACGATCAGAAGAGGAGCCAAAAACCTAATTCCACCGCCGCAACTTTCTGTATCCACGAGATCCCATCTTGGGGCCTGTTCCGGAGCTCCGCCGGAAGAGGGCCGTCAGCACGGAGGGCTTCTACATCATCCTAGCCCCTCCGATGAAGTGTGAGTAGTTTACCTCAGACCTTCGGGTCCATAGTTAGTAGCTAGATGGCTTCTTCTCTCTCTTTGAATCTCAATACAAAGTTCTCCCCCTCTCTTGTGGAGATCTATTCGATGTAATCTTCTTTTTGCGGTGTGTTTGTTGAGACCGATGAATTGTGGGTTTATGATCAAGTCTATCTATGAATAATATTTGAATCTTCTCTGAATTCTTTTATGTATGATTGGTTATCTTTGCAAGTCTCTTCGAATTATCCGTTTGGTTTGGCCAACTAGATTGGTAGTTCTTGCCATGGGAGAAGTGCTTAGCTTTGGGTTCGATCTTGCGGCGTCCTTACCCAGTGATAGAAGGGGCAGCAAGGCACGTATTGTATCGTTGCCATCGAGGATAACAAGATGGGGTTTATTTCATATTGCATGAATTTATCTCTCTACATCATGTCATCTTGCTTAAGACGTTACTCTGTTTTTAACTTAATACTCTAGATGCATGTTGGATAGCGGTCAATGAGTGGAGTAATAGTAGTAGATGCAGAATCATTTCGATCTACTTGTCACGGACGTGATGCCTATATACATGATCATGCCTAGATATTCTCATAACTATGCTCAATTCTGTCAATTGCTCAACAGTAATTTGTTCACCCACCGTAGAATACTTCTGCTCTTGAGAGAAGCCACTAGTGAAACCTATGGCCCCCGGGTCTATTCTCATCATATCAATCTCCATCACTTTAATATTGTTTTCCTTTTACTGAGGCTGCCGTCATCGCAGGGCCTGTCCAGCGGTGGGAATAGTAGGGGTGGTGAGGCCTCCGCGGCAGCACAGCCGGCCACGGGAGGCAGGAGCATGCGGCACGACCGGCGCTGCTTTGGGCGGCTAGAGCAAGAATACCAGAGGTTGAAGAAGCACTACGGCCGTTGGATGGACATTTTACGGTCACTGGAGCTAGAATCATTCATATTGACTAAAGTTGACAAAGGCCCCCGTACCAGTCAACTTAGTAGGCCCACAAGTCAGCCTCCCACCATGGTGGGTCCTAGCTAGCAGGGGGTATTCATTTTTTTGTGCGTAATAAGGAGGCACTTCCGGTGGGTCCAAGCTGACAACGGGGGCAACGTTTTTTCACGAAATATGCTGGCCCGTCCGGTGGGTCCCAGCAATTAGGGGGGAAACATATTTTTTGCGAAATAAGGTGGCCCGTCCGGTGGGTCCCTGCTGTCAGGTGGAGGAATAATTATTTTGCGCGTAATAAGGAGGCACTTCCTTGCAGCCGCCTGGACCCAGCTGTCAGCCTCTCCACGTACAGTACTCTTCCGATGGAAGTCGGTCGTTGACCACGTTGACCACGCCGCGCTGAGAGCACTGGGGCGGTGGTCTGGACGGCGGCGAGGCCTAGGAAGGGGACGACACGGAGCCGGGGAAGACACAACAGTGGAAGCCCGCGCGGAGAGGAGTACGAGGGTTCACTGGTTCGGCTGCGGTGTGAGGCTGCCGTCGCCGTAGAATAACAGGGGGTGTGGGTGAGTAGAGGGATGGCCTGGCCAGCGGTGGGAGTAGTACGGGGCGGTGAGGCCTCCGCGGCATCACAGCCGGCCACGGGAGGCAGGAGCACGCGACACGACCGGCGCTGCTTTGGGCAGCTGGAGCAAGAAGACCAGAGGTTGAAGAAGCACTACGGCCGTTGGATGGACATCGTACGATAACTGCAGCTAGAATCGTTTATATTGACTAAGTTGACAAAGCCCTTGGTACGCGTCAACTTAGTAGGCCCACAGCTCGGATTTGGCAGAGAACATATAGCCCATTTGCGATTTGTAAGAATGTACAGCCCATTTTTTTAATTCTAATGGAATTTACTATATCCCATTTACAGTTTGTTAAAAGTACAGCCCAACTTCTAGCTAGGATAACGATTAATAATTTCAAACAACCGCTCAAAACAGAATTCAAATAAAATTCCCACAATTTGATGGGATCCGAAATATTTTTATCCGAAATTTCTAGTCATGTCAAATATAATTTCAAAATAAAGTTGTATTACGTTTCCAATGAAATATTGCGCGTGCAACAAGTAATGAAATTAAAATTTTCAAATTCCAAAAATAATATATTTTTCAAACTAATTACGTGTTTGGTGCATAGTAACTGTCCAGTTATTATAATTACATCCCATTTATTATTTCTTAAAGTCCATTTTCTTGTTAAGCCTAATGCATACCTCCTAGGAAAGTTTGCAGCCCAGCGGGGCGGAGAATAACAAGTTGACCCGGATATTGTGTACAACTGTCGGCCCAGTTGCATTGCTGATGTTGAAAAACAAAGGCTTGTGTAGTACAGTACAACCTAACATGGTTACTCAGCCCACATTCAGCGACGCTGGAAAGGCCCAAAAAAGGCTTATGTACAACTTTTTGAAGTCAGTGAGCTCAATTAATAACTTAAGAAAAAAGTTAGATTACAGTGGAACCTAATTAAAAGCTGTCACGAGCAAATAAATAATTCAACGGGTCCCACTTGTGCGTCTGCGTGTGTGTGTGTGCGTGTGTGTGTGTGTGAGAGAGAGAGAGAGAGACCCATCGGTCGATGCTCGTAAATACATCTTTCAGCCATATGCATTGCTGATGCTCAGTAAAAACTTATATAGTTGACACAATCATATAGAACATCATAGCACACTGAACTTGCATACAAAAATTTCACCCAGGCGGCACAATCAGGATGGAAGCAGTGGATCGCTACGGGAAGGGCTATGTTGAAACCAACAAAGTCGTACATAACGGTTCATAGTTTTTATCAATGACGAGGAAATATCTTGAATGTTGTGCAAAGGAAACAGACAGACAACACAATAAGTTTTGCTAGCACATTAAGTTGACGTACAGCCCTTTCTAAAAAAGTTCATGTACAAAATTAGAACAGGTCACAATCAAATGTACTGGCATATCAGTGCTTCACACCCATAGCTCGGATTTAACTAGTACTCCCTCCATCCGGGAAAAGTTGTCCACAGGGCAGTGTATTTATTTTTTTGCAAAAAAACCCATAGAGTTTTAAACACGTCACAAAGAAGTCCATCTCCTTCCTTCCTCCTCCCCCGTCGCCCGTGCCTTGCAGCCATCGTCGGCTACCCACCTGTGCCGCCGCCCGCCTGGATCTGCGCCGCGACCAACACCAGAACTGTGGCCCAGCCCGTGACCAACAACAGCGCCGCCGCCCGCTTGCACCTGTGTCGCGGCTTACCACCTGCACCGCCCGCCGTGAAGGCGACCTGCGCCGGCGCCCTCCTCGAGCTACGCCGCCGGCCCCGTTGAAGGTCGCCGCCC
The DNA here is from genome assembly GCF_056163025.1 of Triticum urartu. Taxonomy (NCBI): domain Eukaryota; kingdom Viridiplantae; phylum Streptophyta; class Magnoliopsida; order Poales; family Poaceae; genus Triticum; species Triticum urartu. The sequence goes on along the minus strand of NC_141873.1, from coordinate 463,477,917 downwards.
ACGTTCGCCCACCTTTGCCGCCCACCTGTGCCTCCAATTTCATCCGCTTCGGCCGCCGGCGCCGTGGACAATTCCGGCCACTCCCGCCTCTCATGATGCTACTGGTGGACGACGCCGGTGCCGTGGACCTGATGCTGCTTTTGCCTTTTCCCCTGCCTCACCTCTGCTGCCACTCCTGCCTATGCTGGTGAGTCTGCCCCGCCCACCTCTGCTACTGATGTTGTTCAATTTGTTGTTGTGAGTCTGAATTTGCTGTTCTCAGTACAGGTGGAGAAAATTCAGTCAGGGGATACAAAGCTAGAGAAATAATCCAGGACAAAGGATGTACACTACTGCTAAATGATGAACAGATTATAGTGAAAATTTAGTTTGATGCCATCAAATTCATTGAGTAATAATCTTGGCATTCTTGGAGATCTGCTAGTTTTTGGAAGTTTTTCTTGCTACAGTTAACTGAAAATGTTCAATGTTCCAATACTGTAGAGAAACTACAGTGCCTGTAATTCAGTTATGACTCTTTTACTGAAACTGTAGTGTTTGCTAAAATTTAGATGTAAACTAAAGGAGTTTGTGATTTGCAGAAGTTGTAGCATACTTCAACAAGTGATAAATGCACTCAAAAGTTCACTGAGAAAATGCAGAGGCTGCTCACTTGTTACTGAAAGTTTTCTGGAGTGATAAATGCACGCAAAAGAAGTTCAGTTAACTGTTACTGTTGCTGTATGAATTCCAACCAGGTCAATTTGTTGTCAATTACTCTGTAATACTCAACCAGGTTTATGCAAAATGAAGATCAACCATGTTTATTTGGATTTATTTGAATCATTTGAATTTATTTGCTTTATTTGGATTTATACACCATTTGTCCAATTGCAAACATACCTAAAGTTTCCAATTGTCCAATTTCAGTCATTCATTTTACAGAGAGCTAAGCATAGCCATGACTCTTCCCTAAATATTCATGTAGAATCAATTCAAGCAGCACAAAACTGAAAACTGAAAACTGCCACAACCCCTTAACTAAGAGTTGATAAAAACATGTCCCTAAAATTGGAATTATTTGAATTAGCTAGGTTTATTCTTCTTCATATACAGAAAAAGATGAATATTGTTCGTCTACTAGTTACTTCAAATTTAGAACTCAATAAACACTTGTCATCTTCAGTAAACACTTGTAAATCTAGAGTGGTTTTAAACTTAGAATGCACCAAGTACTAATATCCTTTGCCAGGCCACACACTATCTACTTGGAGTAGACAGCAAGATTCACATAGACATGCACGCTTCAATAGACTTGTGAATGCTAGCAAAGTGATAAGTAAAAACTTGGATGTTCTCAAAAATATAGCACCAGAGGACATTAAGTGAACTGGCATGTATGCTAAAGGCAAGGAAATGCCACCTTTTATTCTTCGAGCAGTTGATGAACTGGCCTGTATGCTGCAGCTACACATAGGTTCTGCAGAAAATGCACCAAAAGAGTTACACACAGGTGAAGTAAGTGGAAAGCAACATTTAATCTCCACTTCTTTTCTTTTGGTAGTGAAATTCAATCTGAATTTTGTAAGCATAGAAAATGCACCAATACTGAACATTTATTCCCACCTCCACCACCATCTTGTCAGTTTCGACAGTGTGTGTATGGAGTAGTTTTGACGGCAGTATAATTGTGCATCATGTAAACATTATGAGAATGATTAAGGGTTCAACAATTAGATTATAATTATGACCAGAACAGAGGAACAAATATCATGGTTAGTGTTATGTAAAAAAATCAGAAATGGAGTTACTCACTTGAAGTTACTATAGTTACTCACTTGAACTTACTGTAGTAGTGGCCAAAATTCAAAAAAGTTACTAAACAGCAGAAGTAGTGGCCAAAATTCAAAGTACTAAAAAGATTCTACACTAAATATACAGTGTTACCCATGTTATGTATCCAGGACATTTTTTTATATGTTTGCATGCATAGGTCCCACCTATCAGGAAGGATGGGCACGTACACGAATAGGTACGACTCATCAGTCTACCCGCATAGCCTTTTCGTTTAGCCTACCTAGCCGTCTAATCAACTGCCTGCACGCCACTTCTCCCATTTACTTCTCCATCGGGAACCGATTCTCCTGGCTTCTTCACCTCCCCTTCGTCTTCATTTACATCCAAACCCCACTGCGTTCACATTGTTTTAACCTCTTTAAATAATCATATACTACTTCAGTTAGACTAGCCATCTAATCCTAATTCTCCAAACCATAGCCCTCCGTTCCAGCGGTTCCAAATGGCGGAAGAGATCGACATGCAGGTTTTTAGCGTCCAACATGTCCTCATCGAAGGCTCGATGCGCATAGTTGCCACCGTCACCGTCCACCCAAGGGTTGTTTGGCAGTGGATCAACAATGTATCCAACTCCCTCGAAAAGGTAGAGACGAGGGTCATCGGTCTCGACGCACAGTACATGGAGCGTGCCCCTGGGAAGATCCAGTGCGCCGCCATCCTTCAGCTGTGCCACGAAGATGATGTTTTGGTGTACCACATCATACACTCGCCCTCCATACCACATGAGCTTCACGATTTCTTGTCTCAGGAGGACGTATACTTCTGTGGGGCAGCCATCGAAGGGGACAAACAGAAGCTGAAGCCGTACAACCTTGATTTGAAAAGCATCACTGACCTACAAACCAGAATCAAAATTCCTGTAGAAGATTGTGATAAACAGACACCATCCCTATTCGACGTAGCAAATTTTGTGCTCAGTACAAATCTTCAGAAGGGTGACGAGACGGTGGCATTAAGGTCGTCTGGATGGGAGAATTATCCCTTGACGTACGAGCGGATAAAATATGCTGCCCTCGATGCCCGTGTGAGTTTCGAGATAGCTACAAGGTCCAAAGAGCTTGTTGCGAAGCCGTCTCCCACAGAGAATGAGAAGAAGAAGAAGAAGAAGAAGAAGAGGCTGCACCAGCAGGAGGGCATTATGGATGGATGAAATATTTCCTCTCTTGTAAAAAAAATTATTCCCTCTCGGTGTATATTGATATAGATGGACTATTTCGATGGTGTGCATGTCTTTGGAATAGAGTAGTAGCGTGGGTCTGCTTGACTATAAGGAACTATTTATCCGGATATATAGCTTTCTCTACTACTCCTTCCAGTGATCGGTATGCGGTGCATGTGTCCGTAGACATGACAGCTTGTGTGCATGACATGTGGGCCACCTAAAATGCGGCGAGCATCAAGTTTCTACCACAGCCACCCGCGATTCCCACGATGCCGCTAGTACCCGCTGGTGTGGCCATCTACGCCTCGTAACGCCCCTACGCCCAGCTGTGGCACCCTCGCCACGGCCACGCCACCACCGGCCGGTTCATCTCAAACGAGTGAGTCACGAACCACGCCACCACCATGAGAATGACATGTGGGCCAGCCACATTTAAGGTCCGCATGTCATTGACTCATAGGCCGGGCACTAAGCCACTGAAGTTCAGTCCCGTGGGCCCCGAGAGGGAAATGTAACTCCTGCGGCAGGCCTTGTGGTGCTCCCGCAGTACGAGCTCGTGCCAAAACTGGAATTTGTTTCTTACTACTACCAACTACTAGTACTAGTAAGGTACACGTGCATTGCACGCATGAGATTCTGGTGGTTTGTGCATTATGCTTCTACATGTGGAGCTTTCTGGATTCTAACATGTGGCAAAATCTAGTGGAATGTAAGGTTAGGCAAGTTTGATTAACTTGGGTGAGTGTTTGGTTCAAGCCACACCTTAGGCAAGCCACATAAAGGCCCCACATGACATACACACAAAAAATGTGGCAAGATTCCCTTAGGCTTGCCAACTTGTTTCTCTTGTCTTGAAGAACTAATAACTTTGCCTAAGCTTAGTTGTGGCAAAGTTAAGGTATGTTTGATTCAAAGGATTTTCATAGGATCTTTGAAGGATTAGAATCCTTAGGAATTTTTCCTACGTTGGTCGTTTGATTCGTAGGGTTGAATCATGCAGAATATTTTCCTGAGGATTCATTTGTACTACGTTTCACAGGAATTCTAACATGCACTCCAACCTCTTGAAAGAAATCCTTTGTTTTTCATGTGACACAATCAAACAAACTCAAATCCTATAGGGATCCAATGAACATGCCATTCCAATCCTACTTTTTTCCTAATCCTGTGTTTCTGCAATCCTATGAATCAAAGAGGCCCTTATTCATGAATTAAGTTCAACCATGGAGTCTTCTAGATTATACATGTGGCGGAATCTGGTGGATGATATCCAGCGGCCAGTAGTGCTCGGATTTACCATCTTTGTACCGTCGGATTGGCTTCATCCAACGACCAACTTTCAATGTTTTTCACACACTATATAGGGGGTATAGATATAGAGTGCCGGTCCATTGCAATGGATCCAAAGTATATATATATCTATTTAGTGGAGTGCACTCTAAACACATTATCTATTTATTTTTCTCTAACCTTCTGTAGCCATGCAACCAAGCCACATAAGCTTCATGGGTGCCCCCCACATCATATTATTCATACTACGTTGATTGAAAAAAAGATAAATCACCCAAAACAAGATCTTCCCGTTTTTTGTTCCTACGATGTTGTGCCGTGCACGTACCTACTAGTTGTATAGTGGTAGTACTAGTAATATAGTATTAGGAGTACAAACTTGGTACTAGTAGGAGTAGTACTAGTACGGAATGCTCCTACTCTATCAACGAGCCCCGTCTGACACCAAATTTCTTGGCTTCCGTGCTATAGCTAGATCTTCCCCTCGTTTCTGTTTTCCAACCCGGCGGTGAACGAGGTGTCGGTTTGCTCAACGGCGGTCCCACATGAAAGTGAAAATGCTAGGCAACACGCTTCCCTAAGCTATGTGTCGTGCCGGACGGGCCGTGTTGTACTCCCGATTCCAGGGCGTGTGGGGGTGCGACGCGAACGCGACATGCCTTTTCCTTTTACCAGCAATGTGCCCATGCGTTGCGACGGATCCAAAGTAGTAGAATAGTAGTATTTGTTCACAAACTTGAAAGAATTCACTATTGTTTTCATATACTCCTAACATATTACTCCCTCTGTACCTAAATATTTGTCTTTTTTGAGATTTCAAATGGACTATCACATACGGATTATATAGACATATTCTAGTGTTTCTAGCAAGATGCCCGTGCGTTGCACGAAGTTGATGGAGAAGGTAAGCGCAACTTATAAATTGACAGATGGAGTACTAGTTACAGTGATGCATATAATTAAGCAAAGGGATCGCACATGTCGGTATTGACTGGAACGAGAATGAACAGCACAATAAGAATTAAGGCCACGATGATGCGATCACAATGGTGGTTACAGAAGGCAAGAAGAAAGATGGATCCACGAACGTACGACCTCCTCCTCCTCAACTTAGTGCGCTGGGCCACCAACCGGCGGCTAAGGAGCGGCGGCTTTTGTGGCGAGGTTGAGGTGCTTCTCAGCAAAGGCATCCAAGGCTTCCAACCGGTTGAGGAAGGCCAACGGCGTAGCGTCCTCACTGGCCGTGTAGATACCTATGTACATGATTTCCTCGTACATGTGGATGTGTAGGTCGACGAATTCTTGCAGGGCGAGGCGCCTCACGGCAAGCGTGACCTCCAGGTGGACATTCTTCATGGCGTCGGCGGGCAGTCGCAGGGCCACCAGTGCTTGAAAGAGGTTCCGGCCATGGAGGCTGATTACGGTGGCAGGCAATGAGGAGCCCGGGCGCGCGGGCTGGAGGAGTACGGCGATGTCGTCCGCAAGCTTCTTGAGGATGGTGAACTTGTTGCTAGTGGCAACGATCATTTGGTCCAACTGAGAGTCGTAGTTGGCGTCGAAGGCGGCCATCCACCAGCCGGTCTCCAACACCGTCTGGAGACGATCCTCGGCGCCATGCCACAGGCCGGCGTCGTGGACCATCTGGCGCAGCCGCTGGCCTCTCACGAGCATCGCCGCCATGGGTCTGGAGTGATCTCTTTTGCGCTTAGTGTAGGTGCTTAGGCAAATGCTTAGGTGCGTACGATGTGGTAGATGCATTGGAATGGAGGGGCGCCTTTATATGAGGGCAATGAGGGCAAACTGTGTTGCATTCACATCATGCAGCCTCTTTTCCCGGACCTCCTCCCATTACTTCCCTCATGCATTAATTGAAGGTGGATGCATTGGTCGTTCAACATATCAGGAACCGCTACTCCCTCCCTCGTCTGCATTAAAGCCGCATCGGGAACTGCGCCGCCCGCTATCAAATCGAATACTCCCTCCGTCTATGTGAGTATTAAGTCATCTTACGAAAACCAAATAGTAAACACATAGGCGTGGTGCATTAACTCTCACGTTGTTTCTTATTTTTTGACATAAATAAAGGAATCAACCAAGAAGAGATGTGGGGCTTGTATGCTTTTAATGACTTGAGACTATCAAACATGACATGCAGTGGTCAGTTCGTTGCACAAGAACAAATACAACCCATGTCAGCACACACGCATCTTATATAGCATCACATCCAATGGCTATAAAAGATGAATGAGACCAAATTATATCTCATCTACATGAGTTCTAGCAAAACTGTATTAATAATACTTAGTACTCCTGCGCCATGTATCATATATTAGTATCATGTAGTACTTTATTTATTTATGAGGTATCCAGATGGCACTGCACCGCCAAGAAAAGAGGGTAACATCAAAATTATGGACTACTTTTTTGAGTATGTTGGTAAGGTCCGGTCATAGTCACTTGTTGAAATCTCTAAAAAGATAAATACTCCCTCCGTCCGGAAATACTTGTCATCAAAATGGATAAAAGGAAATGTATCTAGACGTATTTTAGTTTTAGATACATCTCTTTTTATCCATTTTGATGACAATTATTTTCGGACGGATGGAGTAGAAAACAGAGTTGGTGATGATGGTGTGCGTGCCATCCTGCAATATAGGCTGTCGGATTTATATCTAACGGATAGGAAAGAAACTATGGCAATTTTGCAAAAATATACCCACACATCTCTCCATGTTCGCAAATAAGGCCTTCCCTCGTTCAATCTTTTCTCTCACAAGATAAACTACTCATACAAATGCATCTTGAGGTGTCCATAGAATCGAAGAGAGGGATGATGTGTGTGTGTGTGCGCGCGCGCGATCGATAAAGAGTGCCATCGAATTTGTGTGTGCCCACGTCAAAGATATAGAGTGGCTGGCCTACTGGAACATGAGATGGGACATGTGCAGTTTGTCTCTGTGGCATGGATACCTACCTGCAGCGCTCGACTATCGGTGTGTGGTGGGGGAAGAGGGAGACCCAATTAACTATAGAGGTACAATGGCTGGTATATGTGTGGAGGAGGAGAGAGGCCTACCTCATGTATTAAGGAGATCGATCTGCCTCATGTATTAAGGGAGATCGATCGGCATCCATTCATATGTGCAGGAGAGGAATAAGGTTGGGAGAGAGACAGAGCTAGAGTGTTGGAGGGGGTGGTAGTGGAGTTGCTTCTAACAAATGGTGGGATAGGCTTGCTAGACAAACGGAGGGCACGCCCACAATATCAATAAGAGAGGAGATGGTTGCTTGTTGTCTGTGCACGTGCATGTGAGAGACGGGTCAGGAGGCATGCACGAATGATGAGGGGGGACGATGTGGCTGTGGTAAGCAGACGTAACTACATAGGAAGATCAATCGCCCTTTGTTAGAGAAAGGAGAGACATAACTTGTGAGGTACGTCGATCGATGGGGGGGTAGTTAAAGTCGATCTAGGTATATGTTGGGAGATCGGTCGGTATACATGCATGTGTGTGTTAGAAGCAAATGAGGCACGAGGAGAAGGATAGAGAGAGAGAGGGATGCATGTAGGAGGTGGTACGAGAGGCATACTATATCGAGGGGGAGGAGTGTGCGAGTACGAGAACGATGAATAGAGTGGTGGGAGTGAGGCATGGACGGTGACAAGAGAAGAGGGGAAGCTTGTGTTTGTGCTAGGCACACCTGGCTAGAGAGGCATATCGATCGATGTGTGCCGTAAAGAAGGAGCTGGGGGGCCTACACACACCGTAGGTGAACGACCTAAAGTGAAAAGACGAATTTGCGCGATGGAGCTAGAGAATGCTGAGGGAGGGTGAGAGGGATGCAGGTGTGTGCATGCACAAGAGAAAGTTAGCGCTAGCTACAAAGATAAGAGGGTTGTGTGGGCGTAAAAGACGAATAGAGATCATATATACTTCATTATAAAAAGCGAATTCGGATATTTGAAGAATTTATCATAGTGTTTCAAACTGACGCATGTGTGAATATATATAACGGTGATACACATGGTGTGGTTATGAACATGTTATACTACATTTAATATATTTTATCTCTACTCTTATAAAAACAGAGTTGTTGATGATGGTGTGCCTGCTATCCTGCATTATAGGCCGTCCGATTTATATCTGGCGGGTAGCAAGGAAACTACGATGGTTAAAGTTGGCAACAATCATGATTGTAGATTCTTAGGGTTTCTTTGATTCAAAGGATTCTCAAAGGAATTTAGGAGGATTCTAATCCTTAGGAATTTTTCCTATTTTGGTTGTTTGATTCGTAGGATTGTAAACCATAGGAATTTTTCCATAGGATTCATTTGCACTAGATTTCATGGGAAACTTTCCATCCACTCAAACCTTTTTGAAAGAATCCTACGTTTTTTCTATGAACAATCAAACACTCGTACAATCTTGTAGGATTAAAGACGACATTCCACTCTAATCCCATATTTTTACTATTCCCGCGTTTTGGAAATCCTACGAATCAAAGAGGCCCTTATGGAAATAGAGAAACGAATTCAAATTTAGTTCGAATTGCAGTGGTAGTATAGACATTTGGAATGCACTGAAATGTTGGTATGAGTAGGTTACATGCATTATACAGCAAGTGAAAAAATTTAATCGAACATAACATGGATTCATACTCCCTCCTTCCATCTATATAGGGCATAATGAGATTTTTAAGACCGCCTTTGACTATTGACAAGATTAATAGTACATGGCATGCACAATGTGAAAATTATATCATTGAAAGAACATTTCACAGATAAATTTAACGGTGTGTTTTGTGTAAGTTGCATGTCATATATCATTGCTCTAATATTTGGTCAAAGTTAGCATCAAAAAACGCATTAGGCCCTATATAGATGGAACGAGGGAGTAGCTTTGAATAGCATTTGTATAGTAAAACAGGGCAACACTCTCTCTTTGTGTGGTGTGAATAGTTTTATTTTTTTCGTTTTCTTTTTGGTTGAGGGAAGTGCGAATTGATTTGGTACATACAAGTACAATATTACTACACGTTAGGCTTGTCCCTAAAATTCAACCCGTGTCTTGTTATATCCCGAAAATTCAGATATCGTGCTCCCAAAACTGGCGCCTTCACAACCCGCGCCTTGCTATCCCGAAATTACAACACGCGCGAAAACTCCCTCCAGCTGCCAAATCCCGACACGCGAAATCCCCCTTCTAACCCTGAGCCGAAAGGGCCGCTAGTTTAAATCGGTGGGGTACTTTTGTAACACACCCTACATTTTGGACAAGCGCGTCCCTATGTCATGCTTCACCCCCTCCCATCGCCCCCTTTTCGCCATTCGAAATCCCAGGCCGCCATAACCTCTCCGCTCCAGCCGCAAAACCCCACCCTCCTTCGTCCGCCACGTCACCGCTGCCTAGCTGGAGCCTCTTCCCCGACGACGTCGTCCACCGCAACAGCTCGACGTCCCTCGTCCACCTCCCCGGATGAGGATCCATCGTCCATCTCGCCGTCCCGCCGGTTCAGCCGCCCCGTCCTCCACCTCCAAGGAGCTGCTCCGACGATCGCCTCATCTATCGCGGCTGCTCCATCCCCACAGCGTCGCCTTAACCTGCTCCACCGGAACCGCAGCATCCTCACCAACTCCTCGGATGTAGCCGAGGCCTCCTCGGCGCCACCAAAGAGGTTGTACACTCATCGCATCGCACCTTCTCCTTAACTCGACCTCCCGGCGCCGACAGTGCTCCATCCCGCACCCCCATGGAGCGGCTACCTTGAAGCTGGCGCCGCGGGCGACATCTCCATGGCGGCTCTCCCCCAGTGCGAGGCCCCTTCGGCGGTGGTGTCCATACTAGCCGGATCTGCTGCTGTTGCGGCTCTCGCTCGCTCGCTCGCGCTACTGCTGCTGCTCCGGCTCTCGCTCGATCGCTCACTCGCCCAGCTGCTGCTGCTGCTCTCCCCCTCGCTCGTGCTGCTACTTTGCTCCGATTAAACCACACTTCAGTCGACTGAATCGACTTTTGGGTCAGTCAATTTTCAGTGGTTGGGGGGGCTCGTCGGAGTTAAGGAAGAACCACCCGCAGCGGGGACGGGGGCTCGCCGGAGAGTTACCCCACTATCTATCTTAGGGTTCAGGGTGGGGGCGGGGGGCCTAGAGGGCTGGCCGGGGCGGCGGTGGCAAGTTGTTTCGGGGCGGCGAGGCGGCGCTGGGGCCGGCGGTTCGGCCGGTGGTGGCTGGCGGCTCAGGGGGGTGCAGGTTGAAGATGAACTGCAGGCCCTCCCTAAACTACATGTCAAGTGCCTCTCTGCTACCATTGCGTTCAGTTTCGACAGTAGCATTCAGATTCCACAATAAATTTCAGTTTCGACAGTTAAGTTCAGAGTCAACGGTTTTTACCTCATCTATTGTAGTCAGGTGGTTTTTGGTGATGTTAATTTTACATCCATTTTACATCATCTATTGGAGATGCTATTAGAATCCCACTTGAGATTGACGATGTCTGTCTTGTGCTGCTTTAGCCTTGACGTCTTACGGCTCACCGGAGCTGCTCCAACGACAGAATGATCCATCACAACAGAGCAGTGCCCTGGACGCCGTCTACAGATTCCTGAGATCTTCCTCCACACCTCCGACAGCCACCTCTGCCTCAACTACTTCAGCGACCAACCCAATGATGCTGAGGTCGACACGGCTACGGCAAAGAGGTTCTACACTTGTTGCATCACTTATTACTATACATTCACGTTGATCCATTAGGGCTATTTTGGTTCAACGGAAAAACGTCGATCCACTGGTTGTTACCATCACTCTAAATTTCTGCATGCTCTCCTTACGTAATCTCACCATATTTTTTTCGTATGCATGTCAGATATTGTACACAGTCATGCTGAATATGTAGAGAAAAAGAGAAGAGTTTTGCGCAGTAATACAATGTCATGCAGACATCGCTCCATGGTGGGTTCAATGGCAAACCCTCCCCACCCCTCTCCAGATTGTAATCCAGAGGAAGATATCTGTTCTGAGGTAGATTTAGACGCCGTTGACCACTCCTATTTATCCCCAAGGTGTTTGCTCTACCTTGGCATGATGATGTTAGTCATATCATGCATATGTTGCCTTGCAGTGCCTACTTTTGACATCATATATGTCATCTGCTTAGTTTAGACATGTTCTCACTTGTTTAGTTTCTATATCATATATGGGAATTATGCAGTCTCATGTCTTTTAGCCAGCCATAATATATGTGAAATGTGCAATGCCATCCTGTTTAACCAGGCATCATATATTTGAATGATATCTTGCCCATCCTTTTCTTCATTACATTTCCATTTGTCAACAATGTTTGTACATTAAACTACTCTTCCTGTGAATCAGCCATTTGGGTGGGAGATTGAAAAATCTGGAGTGAAAACAAGGCCTTCAGAGCAGACAGTGCTACCTATCGAAGCAAATCTCTTGTTGGGTCCCGATAGCTCCTTAGAGATGGATTCAGAGACAGATGACCAGTCATATTCCCCCACTGAGGTGTATGCTCTAACTTGGCACGGTTATACTGCTCATATCATGCATACAGTGTCTTGCATTGCATGGTTTAGACATCATATACACAATATTCAACACCATGTTCTTAGTTCAGACATCATATCGAATGCTCTCTGTTTAGCATATAAATCACATATGTGAATTAAATGATGTGATCCTGATTACTTAGATAACATGTAGGTGAATTATGTCATGCGATCCTGTTTAGTTATTCATCATATCTTTGAATTATGTTATGCTATGCTATCCAGTTTAGATAGACATCATATATGTGAAATTATGTCATGCTATCCGTTTTAGTTAAACAATATACATGTCAACTATTTCATGCTCTCTTTTTTCCACACTATCTATTGCATCTGTCTCTCATACAATGTTTGTACATTCAACTATGTTTCCTGTTTATCGGCCATTTGAATTGGAGCGGGTGATGCCAGTATCTAGCGGACTAAAAACACGGTCTTCAAATAAAACAGTGCTACCTCTTGGTGGAGATAGCACCCCGGTTGTACATGCACAAGAACCAGCCCTACCACACAATATCCAAACTCTCGCAGATTGTACCCCTACTGCGATGGACAGAGAACCAGCTTCACCCAATCTAACCCCAACCCCAGCCGATAGTAACCCAGTTTCTGTTGACACAACACCATCTCCACTACAGAGCTCCCAAACAAGAGCAGTTAGTAAGGCAACTCCAGTGCCCAAAGGGCCAGTACTATCACGGCGAACCCCAACTCCACCAGTTAGTACGCCTATTTCTATGGAGGAAGCACAACCAGCTAGTCGTAGTTTAGCATCTATCGCATTTGATGTTGTTAAATCGTATGTGCGTATCTTCCCATCTTGGAAATATTATACTGAAGATGAAGGAACATGCCAGTTGCAGGTGTTTGTCCAGGAGTTATGTGTAAGTAATGTTATTCATGGCAATTACTTTGCTTCGTCCCATACATCCTACCTCCATGATGGTTATAATACAGCAAATTTTCCCATTTTTCTCTATAGAGAAAGACCAATTTGGAAACTCAAGATGAGGTAACCTGTGCTAATACCTCTGCTATCTTCAAGAATGCTTGGTGGCAGTATCGGAATTACCTGAAGAAAACGTACTTCACTAGCAAACAAACTCATCAAATTCCCTTACGTTCTCTTGAGACACATTTACTGGACGATGACTGGGAACGCCTTGTTCTGTACTGGTCCCGAACCAAGAATGTGGTAAGGTCTATGAGCTCATTTTCTATTTTTAAGTATTATATTCTTCCGTCTTACTGTACTCTGTTCATATAGAACAAGTGCCTAAACCTGAAGAAAAAATATTCTAATTTAAGATTACATTGCTATCATAGTTCAAAAAAGCGCTAGGCGTTAATTGTGCGTTTTGCCACCACATTGCGCTTTACTGACCAAAGTGCATGCTTATGCGCAGTTATGCACAGATTATGCGTAGTTATGCGCAATGCGTTTTGCCAACGCCTAGAGCCTAGGTGCGCTTAAGCGCTCGCTTATGCGCGCCTTTTTTAACTATGATTGCTTTGCTCTTGTATCACTGTATTTACTCATACAAACTTATTTTTAAATTGAAGGATCCAATCGAAACTCCAATGGTACAGCAGGTATGTTCACGCATGTCTCTTTAACAGGTTTGCTATTATCAATAGCTCTGTTGATTTCAATTTCAATTGTGTATACAGTTGACTTTCATATCATGCATATTACTAGTATCACAATAGAGCCAATAGTGTTGTTGTACATGTAGACCCGTGGCACCCATCTGAAATCTTGTTGTGCCGTGTAGTTTCCCACGCTTTGTATTCTTTCACTGCTGCTTTGTCTTGAACTGATATGATTTGAACCGTGTCTCTATTTTGATTTGGCAAGACAATGCAGTGACCATAGGACATAGATATTGTTTGTTTGATGCTTTTATTATGTACTAGTACTTGGCAATAGAAGACTTGATAGTTTAATCCTGTCCACCTTACTAATGAACTGGTTCGTCGAAATGAGTTTCATATACTAGTACATGCTAAACTTGTCATATGTCTGCTTGTTTCTTCTTTTAGAATGCTGACAGAATATTGGGGAAGAGTGCCTTATTAAGCAATGGTAAAGGAAGTAATGCAGATAAGGTTCAGGATAGTGACACATCCTTGTTGGTCTCCAACAAAGCTGATAAAACAGCTAAGGAAGACTATCTTGAAGACAACGAGACAACCCCAAAGTCCTGTTTTGGTTTAGTGTTCAAGTTACTGGCCACTACCGCTTGCACAAGCTATTCAAACTCACTGTCTGAATCAGTTCGGTTTCTTGAGTCTCAACTACAAGCTGAAAGACATCGATCAGTTGTGCTGCGACAAGAAGCGGAAGGACTGCAGAAGTCCCTGGAGCATTCAGATGCATACTTTCTGGTGCAACAGCAAGCGTTGGAGGATTTTAGCGCCAAACAAGACAAAGCTAATTAGCTTGCTAAGCTTATTGCCAGCATGGTGGATACCCAGGATAACGTTTCTTGAGCTCTTCTGAAGTTGTTTCAGTTATGCTCTTGTTTTGCTGCCGCGTTTATTTGCACTGGTGGCCAATTTTGACGGCTAGTGTATGTAATGTGCTGCTTTGTTCCCTATATTTGCACTGGTGACGAACTTTGATGCCCAGTGGATGTAATATGTGTAGTATCGGTAATAGGCTAGCATTAATTGCTTGCTTATTTATTTCCTTATTGTCTTGTTTAGTTGTTTGCTTGTAGTCACTGCAGTTCTTTTTCTGTTTTTTTCTAGTGGCCACAATAGCCTATTTTTGGTAACTAGGCCAAAATAATCATGGGCCTTCTACAGGCCGTATGATCCATGGGCCTTCGTCCGGCCGTAGGATCCATCGGCCTTCTATACGGGCCTAGGGTCCATGGGCCTTCTACGGGCCATAGGGTCCATGGGCCTTCTACGGGTCGTACGATCCATGGGCCTTCTACGGGCCGTAGGATCCATGGGCCTTCTACGGGGCGTATCATCATTTCGCCAATCATGTGTTGTACTATTCGTGGACCATAACGGGTCATTAATAGGCCGTATTTGATAACTCTATGAAAACAGCCCAACGGGTTTTTTTACATGAAAACGGCCCAATGTATTAACGGTCCGCAAACGGGCCGACTATAGCGACGGGCTGAATTTGGCCCACAAGCAGAAAATGACAGTAACGGGCCGTATGTAACCGAATGCTGCAAATGAGCCCAAGAATCAATGGGCCCTGAGAAGGCCGAAAGATAACTTGGGCTGGAAACGGCCCAATGGAATAACGGGCCGTTAATGGGTATAAAGTGATACACTGTTCATTACGGGCCAGTTTCACCACGGGCCGGTAATGGGCCAAGAGTTACAAAGGTCCTCATATGGGCCGAAAGAAGTCATGGGCCACACATGGGCCGGAAGTTAAAACGGGCTGAATCATATTGGACGGCCCAAATGACGCTACTGGGCCTAATTTGGAAAGGGCGTAACGGGCCCTGGGTTAGCGGGTCGTAAATGGGCTATATGCGAACATGCCGTTAACAGGCTTTCCGTGGGCCGCCCGCCACCTTTTGACCAAGTTAAACGGGCCGGCATTTTCACATGAATGGGCCTCTGTTGGGCCGTGCCATGTGTCACCGTATCATAGGCGCCTTCGGTCCAATGAGCGGATGACATATGTCCCAATGGTGAGCCGACACGTGTTTCCTCCAGCCAATGATGATTTTACACGTGGAAAATCCCCATTGGTCGGGGCTGTTAACGGGTTATCGGATCCAAAACCCGCCCCGATAGCTTAACGGCGTTCCGTTACGGTGGATGCCATGTGTCGGTCACCCTTGACAAAAGCACTTCTGTGATACGCGATTTATTGTCATGGAAGTGGACACTTCCGTGATGATAATTTTGGTAATGTCATGAAACACTTCTATGACAGCACATGTATGACTATCTTGATTCTGTCATAAATTTATCCTGAATGTACATGCATGACAAAAAATGCGACCTACTGTGACAAACACGTATCATCACGGAAGTGTATTTTTTTGTAGTGTCAATATCATTCTCATGTATGGGCATCTCAAGAAAATTAGCTACACGAGTTGCATAAATTCCGCCAAAAAAGTCTCTAGTTAAACTATTAAGATGCAACCTACGTGCAACAATAGCCCCCAAGTTGTATTGTCTATCACCCAATACCGCACTCTTGAGGACACTAAGATCTGGAACGCACATGTGGCAAGCCTCATCTTTAACGTTAATGCATCTTCTCACGAAGAGAGCAAAATAATGTATGGCAGGAAAATGAATGCTCCCTGTGGTAGCTTGTGTTATTTCTCTAGATTCCCCCATAATGATACTAGCAAGAAATTCTTTAAATTCAAATTTGTGAGGTTCACTAACACTACCCCACTGCGGGAGTTTACATGTAGTATTAAAATCTTCTAAGTCCATGGTATAAGATTTATCATAGAGATCAAATAGGACAGTGTGAGAATTGCGTGATAATGTAAATTTAAATCTTCTCACAAAAGAATCAGTTAAGTGATAATATTGGGGGCACTTATCTGACACGAAGCCCTCATGTTCAGCGTTACGCACATACGCGTCAAATTCCTCCTTAATTCCTGCTTGGACAATAAAATCTTCTGACGACCATTCACAAGGCCGCACTTGAGCTTCTCTTGGTAGTTCTTAGTCCGGCTCACGTATCGCAGGCCTGGGTCCTTGCTTCCTTGAGGAACCACCTTGGTACATTTTCCTAAACATATTTCTTCCTCTAAAAAATTTCTAAGATTTTTAGTGACTCAAAATAAAAGTGAACCAAACTCAACAAAATTGATAGCAACTACTCCCACAAGTGCCTAGAGGCCATATCATGCATTAAAACTGCTTTTGACCACATAAATTTGACATGCAAGCTCAAGAACAGGGTCACCTAAGCAGCAAAAATTTACAGCAAATAAAGCACTAGAACAAAAACTAATTGGATCATTGGAGGAGTCACATACCGAAGAACAATCCCCCAAAGAAGTTTTGTGAATGGAGCTTTAAGCAAGGAGATCGAAAATGGCAGCAAGATGAGCTAGAACTCGGGTTTGAGCTGGTGGATGATTTTTTCTGGAGGAAGACGAAGTGTTTGGGTGCGAGAATAAGTGGAGGGGGCCCACGTGGGGTCCATGAGGCAGGGGCGCGCCCTGGGGGGTAGGGCGCGCCCTCCACCCTCGTGGGCACATGGTGAGGTCCCCTGGTGTGTTCTCAGTGCCAATAATTCTTAAATATTTCAAAAAAAAATCATATTAAATTTTCAGGACATTTGGAGAACTTTTATTTTCGGAGTATTTTTTATTGTAAGGATAATTCAGAAAATAGACAGAAAATACTATTTTTGCTTTATTTAAACTAAATAACAGAAAGTAAATGGAGGGTACAGAGAGTTGTGCTTTCTAACTTCATCCATCTCATGCTCATGAAAAGGAATCCACTAACAAGGTTGATCAAGTCTTGTTAACAAACTCATTTCGAATAATATGAAACCGGAGAATTTTCGAATAACACTAGGTTACCTCAACGGAATATGCACATCCCCAACAATAAGAATATCATATTTTCTTCTTGACAGTAGGAAGAGGAAATTCAAAACCTCCAATAGTAATTGTTGAAATTTTTCCAATAGAATTGATACTGTGGACTTGAGGTTGTTTCCTTGGAAAGTGTACCGCATGCTCTTTACCATTAACATGAAAAGTGGCATTGCCTTTGTTGCAATCAATAACAGCCCCTGCAGTATTTAAAAAGGGTCTACCAAGAATAATAGACATATTATCGTCCTCGGGAATATCATGAATAACAAAGTCTATTAAAATAGTAATGTTTGCAACCACAACAGGCACATCCTCACAAATACCGACAGGTATAGCAGTCGATTTATCAGCCATTTGCAAAGATATTTCAGTAGGTGTCAACTTATTCAAATCAAGTCTACGATATAAAGAGAGAGGTATAACACTAACACCGGCTCCAAGATCACATAAGGCAGTTTTAACATAGTTTCTTTTAATGGAGCATGGTATAGTTGGTACTCCTAGTCTCATTGCCAGATTGTGTTTCGGCATCAGAAATAGAAATATCATTGGGATTCTCAGGTGTGTCAACAGCAGGTTCACTAGAAGCATGCAAGGTTCTATCATTTTTCTTTTTCTTTTTCTTAGAAGAATTAGGTGCATCAACATTAGTTCTTTGAGAATCTTGCTCAATTCTCTTAGGGTGGCCCTCAGGATACAAAGGTTTCTGAGTCATTTTACCCCCTCTAGTCATAACTCTAACAGCATTATCATTTTTCTTATTATTCAATTAATTGAGCAAATCATTCTGAGCTTTAAGTACTTGTTCTACTTGAGTGGTAACCATAGAAGCATGTTTACTAATAAGTTTAAGTTCACCTTTAACTCTAGACATATAATCACTCAAGTGTTCAATCATATAAGCATTACGTTTCAATTGTCTACCAACATAAGCATTGAAGTCTTCTTATTTAACCATAAAATTATCAAACTCATCCAAGCATTGGCTAGCAAACTTAGTAGATGGGATTTCACATTTATCAAATCTATAGAGAGAATTTACCTTTACTATCCGTGTCGGGTTATCAAGACCATGTATTTCTTCAATGGGTGGTAAATTCTTAACATATTCAGCTTTAATACCTTTTTCTTTCATAGATTTCTTTGCCTCTTGCATATCTTCAGGACTGAGAAACAGAATACCCCTTTTCTTCGGAGTTGGTTCAGGAAGTGTCCAATCATTTCATTACTCAACATATTAGTCAATAGCAATTCAGCTTTATCAACAATTCTTTCCCTGAAAACACAACCAGCAAAACTATCCAGGTGGTCTCTGGAAGCATCGGTTAGTCCATTATAAAAGATATCAAGTATTTTATTTTTCTTGAGAAGATGATCAGGCAAAGCATTAAGTAACTGGAGAAGCCTCCCCCAAGCTTGTGGGAGACTCTCTTCTTCAATTTGCACAAAATTATATATTTCCCTTAAGGCAGCTTGTTTCTTATGAGCAGGGAAATATTTAGCAGAGAAGTAATAAATCATATCCTGGGGACTATGCACACAATCAGGATCAAGAGAATTAAACCATGTTTTAGCATCACACTTTAATGAGAACGGAAACAACTTAAGGATAAATTAAGAGCGAGTTTTCTCATCATTAGTGAATAGGGTGGCTATATCATTTAATTTAGTAAGATGTGCCACAATAGTTTCAGACTCATAGCCATAAAAAGGATTAGATTCAATCAAAGTAATTAACTT
This sequence comes from Triticum urartu, assembly GCF_056163025.1. Lineage (NCBI taxonomy): Eukaryota > Viridiplantae > Streptophyta > Magnoliopsida > Poales > Poaceae > Triticum > Triticum urartu. The sequence continues at coordinate 463,458,762 of NC_141873.1, read as the reverse complement.
AGGGTCAACAGAGAAATCATAATCCTTATCGGAAATAAAGATAGGTGAAGTAGCAAAAGCAGGGTCATATTTCATTCTAGCATTCAAAGACTTTTCTTTAAGCTTAGCTAATAATTTCTTAAGATCATATCTATCATTGCAAGCTAAGAAGTCTTTAGCAGTTTCTTCATCCATAACATAACCCTCAGGAACAACATGCAATTCATATCTAGGGGGAGAATCTTCATCATCACTTTCATCAATATTATCAGTTTCAATAATTTCATTCTCTCTAACCCTAGCAAGTTATTCATCAAGAAATTCACCTAGTGCCACAGTATTATCAAGCATAGAACTAGTTTCATCATAAGTATCATGCAAAGCAGAAGTGGCATCATCAATAACATGCGACATATCGGAATGAATAGCAGGAGTAGGTGTCGCAAGTTTACTCAAAACAGAAGGTGAATCAAGTGCGGAGCTAGATGCCAGTTCCTTACCTCCCCTCGTAGTTGAGGGAAAAATCTTGGTTCTTTTGTCTTTCAAGTTCTTCATAATGATCAGCAGATATAAATCCCAAGTGACGCAAAGAATAGAGCTATGCTCCCCAGCAACGGCGCTTGAAAATAGTCTTGATAACCCACAAGTATAGGGGATCGCAACAGTTTTCGAGGATAGAGTATTCAACCCAAATTTATTGATTCGACACAAGGGGAGCCAAAAAATATTCTCAAGTATTAACAGTTGAGTTGTCAATTCAACCGCACCTGAAAGACTTAATATCTGCAGCAAAGTATTTAGTAGCAAAGTAATATGATAGTAGCGGTAACAGTGGCAAAAATAACGGTAATAGTTTTGTAGTGATTGTAACAGTGGCAATGGAAAACTAATTAAGCAAAGATCAATATGTGAAAAGCTCGTAGGCAATGGATTAGTGATGGATAATTATGTCGGATGCGATTCCTCATGCAATGGTTATAACATAGGATGACACAGAACTAGCTCCAGTTCATCAATGTAATGTAGGCATGTATTCCGAATATAGTCATACGTGCTTATGAAAAAGAACACGCATGACATCTTTTGTCCTACCCTCCCATGGCAGCAGGGTCCTATCGGAAACTAAGGGATATTAAGGCCTACTTTTAATAGAGTACCGAAACAAAGCATTAACACTTAGTGAATACATGAACTCCTCAAACTACGGACATCACCGGTAAGTATCCCGATTATTGTCACTTCGGGGTTAATGGATCATAACACATAATAGGTGACTATAGACTTGCAAGATAGGATCAAGAACTCACATATATTCATGAAAGCATAATAGGTTCAGATCTGAAATCATGTTACTCGGGCCCTAGTGACAAGCATTAAGCATAGCAAAGTCATAGCAACATCAATCTCAGAACATAGTAGATACTAGGGATCAAATCCTAACAAAACTAACTCGATTACATGATAAATCTAATCCAACCCATCACCGTCCAGCAAGCCTACAATGATATTACTCACGCACGACGGTGAGCATCATGAAATTGGTGATGGATGAAGGTTGATGGTGACGATGGCGACGGATTCCCCTCTCTGGAGCCCGGACGGACTCCAGATCAGCCCTCCCGAGAGAGATTAGGGCTTGGCGGCGGCTCCGTATCGTAAAACACGATGAATCCTTCTCTCTGATTTTTTTCTCCCTGAACGTGAATATATAGAGTTGGAGTTAAGGTCGGTGGAGCACCAGGGGGCCCATGAGGCAGGGGGCGCGCCCAGGGGGTAGGCGCACCCCCACCCTCGTGGACAGGGTGTGGCCCCCTGGCCTTGATTCTTTCATCGGTATTTTTTATATATTCCAAAAATATTCTTCGTTGATTTTCAGGTCATTCCAATTTTTTTTATTTCTGCACAAAAATAACACCATGGCAATTCTGCTGAAAATAGCGTCAGTCCGGGTTAGTTTCATTCAAATCATGCAAGTTAGAGTCCGAAACAAGGACAAAAATATTTGAAAAAGTAGATACGTTGGAGACGTATCAACCATACTTATTGATAAGCAAAAAGGTTCAACACAAGTCATCATGTCTGAAACAAAAGAAAGAAAAATGCTCACAAAGAGCAGAGAAAGAAAAATAAAGCCACAACCGGCTGGCATAAGAAAGATAGGAAAATTAATTGTCTATTCTATTACATAACCGTCATACAAACCGATTGAAAATATCTCATGCTACCATCTCCCATCAAATAGATCCAGTAACCATACGCTCCCTGGCCTCCGTCGGAGTGAGTAGCGACCACATACGGATCAACGCAGTGGCTCGGAAAATAACCTGCAAAAAATGAATGTTTGTTGTTCTGTTAAACACCAAATCATTTTTGCAGTTCCAGACTGGCCATAATAAAGCACATACTCCTACAGGAATGTGTCTTGTTGTTTGAGAATCTATCTCGTCAAGCAGCGTCCCAAATAACGTGCTGATAGTATTCGGATGAGTAATATTAAAGGCTATGTGAACCGTCCGCCACAATTTTTTTGCCAAAGAGCAGTCAAGAAAGAGGCGTTTGATGGATTCATCCTGAGCACAAAAACTACATCTTGTAGATCGTGTCCAGTCGCGTTTTGCCAAATTGTCTTTAGTTAAAATGACTTGTTTATGTACAAACCACATAAATACTTTAATTTTTAAAGGAACTTTGACTTTTCAAACTTATACAAACTTGATGTTACAATATGGCATGTATGACATTTGTTCTCTTTTTTTTTTGAGGGAATGACATTTGTTCTCCTCTATAGCCTAATAGCTTGATCTCCAGTAAAGATGATTTACTTACCTGCAAAGAAGTGTGCGCCGATTAGGGAAATAAAAGGAAATTATAATGGATGTATTAAAGTCCAAGATCTATTGGCAGGAGGTGAAAAGATTAAACAATGGAGCCAAACCGTTGTACTATAAATTGGAAAATCAAATCAGTGAAGTTAGTCACCAAGATGCATGGCGCAGTTTCAAAGGAGCAAGAGCAAGCGTGCTGCAACATTTTTTTGTACGCATAGTATTGAAGAAGACAGTGGAACACTAGTCTTTTAAAGAAAAATCACTAGCCCAAAACGTTGTCCCTGTAGTGGTGCTCTAACACACGTGTCAGATCAAATCAAGATGACAGGGCGCGTGTGACCAAACTATTTGCGGTACGCCGTTGCGCCAAAGAAAGTGTTTTCCTCGGAAAAGCAAATCGCATTAGGGCCGTCACAAACCAACCTTACGTCTACTTTGCAAATCAATCGTGCAGCGAACTGGACCGCGTGTCCGTCCGTCCGTCCGTCCGGGCAGCAGAAGCTGCGAAATCCGTCGCGTTTTGGCTCCCAAGAAACGCCGTGCGGCGCACATCCGTCGGCCGCTGCCAGCCACACCGCAGCACAGCACGGCAGCACCCGCAGCGGACAAAACGGAACTACTGGACGCACGATACTAAATGCCCGACGTTGAGACGATGGACAATCTGATGGGCAAGCTTTGCTTTGTTATACCCATGGATGGTTGGATTTGCCACATCGTGCGAACATCGGCTGAAAAGGATCGTGTGTATAGCAACGCTCCGGACAAAAAACCGAGTAGCTCGCTCGCACGGCACGAGCCACGCACGCCCGCCCGCCTCCTGGACTGGCTGACTGACCGCCCGCCCGTTCCCCTCCCCCTCGCCCCCGCTTCCTTCTCGACGACGTCGTCGCCGCAGTCTTTTGGTGGTTTTTGTCCCGCGGCCTCTGCCGCCCGCGCGCGATACCTTCCCCTCTCCTCCCCACTCCCCCGCCCCGCGTAGAGCTCACATAGGCCAGAAGCAGCCGAGCAGCAGCACAGCGGCGGAAAGCCAAGCCAAGCCATCCCAGTCCAGTCCCACCGACCGGGCAGCGGCCTCTCCAGATCTCGCATGCGCGGCCGCCGCAGGAGGGGGAGGAGGAGGAGGACGGGCTAGGGTGTCGCCGGCGTTTCCGAGATGCGCGGGGAGCGGCTGGGGAGCTGGGTGGTGTCCTACACCGGGATGTCGGCCGACAACATCAAGGGCCTGCTGCTCGCGGTCTCCTCCAGCCTCTTCATCGGGGCCAGCTTCATCGTCAAGAAGAAGGGCCTCAAGAAGGCCGGCGCCTCCGGCGTCCGCGCAGGTGCCCCTCTTCCCTCTCCCCTCTCTCTCCGCCCCGCACGCTCCCGCCTCCTTTCACGCTGCCTGGCGAGCAGCGCGGTGCCTTCCCCGTGCCGCCGCCGCCGCCTCGCCGCGCTGCCGGCCGGGTCTCTAGCCTAGATCCGCGCGGAGCCGCGCGAGATTCGGATCTCGCTTTCGCTGTCGGTGGGGGCCTGTGCTGGACCCTGGATAGGTAGGACTTTGGGGCAGTAGGCGCATTGGGGATCGGGCTGGTTGTTGAGCTCCGATTGAGACGGTTCCTGAGCTTTGCTTGATGTTGTTCCACCAATATCAATGATTAGCACAACAGATGACACGGTGGTGATGGGCTGATGGCTTGATGTACCTTGCATTTCTTCCTTGCTCCTGCACCTTTAATGTCACGTTCAGCATCGGTGTCTCGGAAATATGACAGTCATTGACTGTACAAGGGAGATGAATTCTCACTCACTCATGTTATTTGTTGCAAGCAACGGGAAAATGTGTGCAATAGACTCCCTTCTGTTAGCTTGAATCCCTTAAACCTTCAGTGTATATCTTTTCTCTTCAAAAATAACAATGATAAAATTCAGCATATGTTGATGATCATATGCCCTGTCCTAGGTTAAATTTTCCTTGTTTCATCTGTGGCGTATCGTGCAAATGTCGTGCTGAAAATGTTGCTTCTGTCATCCAGCTACATTTCAACCTTTTCCAGTGTCTATGCTTACTTTGTTGATTTGAACAGGTGTTGGTGGCTACTCTTACCTGCTTGAGCCACTGTGGTGGATAGGACTGATAACAAGTAGGTATTTCCTTTGAAACAGTGGAGAGACATTATAGTCTTTTGCTTCCATTACTGTATGTGGTGGTACTAACGATGTACAATTTCCAGTGGTTGTTGGGGAAATCGCTAACTTTGCTGCGTACGCTTTTGCCCCTGCTATCTTGGTCACTCCACTTGGCGCACTTAGCATAATTATTAGGTACGGACTAAATTTGATATGATTTACAACTTGATACACTGAAATCTTGTATTGCTTATATTTCAGTAGTTCTGATACTTTTGGCACGTTCTCTTACAGTGCTGTTCTTGCACGTATCATTTTGCGGGAGAAGCTGCACATGTTTGGTGTACTCGGGTGTATTCTTTGTGTTGTGGGTTCGACAACAATTGTGCTACATGCCCCTGCGGAACGTGAAATTGAGTCTGTGGCAGAAGTATGGGATCTTGCTACCGAACCAGGTTTTATTCTGCATTCTATATGCTTGCATAGTACTGTGAATCATTATTTGGATCGGAGGGAGTACTATTTATCAACAATACTAAGGCTTAAACTTCTATGTTGCAGGATTTCTACTTTATGCAGCCATTGTGCTCACAGCAGCTTTCGTGCTCATATTCCATTTTGTCCCACAGTATGGTCAGACACATATTATGGTGTATATTGGTATCTGTTCTCTTTTTGGGTCTCTGTCGGTATGCTTTTCACCTCATGAATTTTTGTTTTGTATTCACTTAATCCTTAGATAGTTGGTAGAAAAAAACTCCGTCATGATTCTAATGTTTCTGTCTATTCTGTTTGGTTTGGCAGGTCATGAGTGTCAAAGCTCTTGGGATAGCCTTGAAGCTGACGTTTTCAGGGATGAATCAGCTAGTCTATCCACAAACATGGTTCTTCACACTTGTTGTGGTTGCATGCATAGTAACACAGATGAACTATCTGAACAAGGTATGATCGATGTTTATGTTCGTTGGCAGTTATGGGTGTTCTAAGAGAATAATTTCCACAGGTAGCATAGACTGAAGAGCATTGTTGCTATGTTGATAACTTGATATCTTATATGTGTGTATTATGTTATACATTATGTTCAGCTTGGTATTGTTTACTTCTGCAGGCCCTTGACACATTCAATACTGCAGTTGTTTCGCCCATTTATTATACAATGTTTACTTCGTTGACCATTTTGGCTAGTGTAATAATGTTCAAGGTAATGCTTTGGAGCTCCATATACTTATGTAATTGTCAGCAAGCTTTGATTTACTCTCCGTCTTAAACAACGATATTGACTAAATAAATCGATCCAGGGATCTTAGTTATTTTGGGAATGTTTTAGATAATTTCAATGTAGTGGGTGAACATACACATTAAAATGGGTCTAGATACATGCGAATCAGAAAAATGCTAAAACATACTTATTATATTTAGGAACAGAGGGAGTAGATGTCAATCTGTACTTTAGTGAGTTAGCTTCTAGCACTAGTATGCATTGAAGTAATTCTGAGTTATTCTTTGTACCACGTGTCAAAATATTCTATCCATAACCTTGCAATCTTTGTGTTTCGTAGAACACTCAGGTTTTGGCCTTGTCACAGTAAACCTTGCAGCCATCACTACAACAATCACTCAAGTTTACTTGGCTGATTGTTTTACAGTAAACCTGTTAGCTGTGGTGTTGCCTGGCTGATTGATATCCAAATTCAGTTATAGTAAGGGCTTTGAACCAGATCCACTCATAGTAAGGGTTAGACGGCCTATCATTGTGTTTGAAAATTCTCAAATTAGTAAGCTTATGTTGTCAAGAGCCAGGACTATAGTTGCAATGCTCATGGAATCCTGCCTTCATTGTGAGGATGAGGTGGTTATGTCAACAGGACAAAATAGGATAAAGTATGAATGTCTGACAACATGATTTAGAAATATCTATTAAACGATGATGATTTTCTGAATTATAATAACACCTCACATCTTCTATCCGCTAAGCTGATTGTCAAGTGGTGCATCAGTCGATCATTTATTTGATTCCACTGAAAATGCTGGGGATCATTTATTAGTTTCACTATAACTGCATGCAGGACTGGGATCGTCAAAATCCGACTCAAATTGTCACGGAAATGTGTGGTTTTGTTACTATCCTTTCTGGGACGTTTCTGCTTCACAAGACAAAAGACATGGTGGATGGTATGACTACATTTCCTCCCTTTCTGACCTTTTTAAGCATCCTCTTCTTTCACTTGAAATGACACCTATGTGTAATTTCTCATTATCCCTTGTTGGCATGACAGGTCTCCAACAGAATTTACCTATCCGAATTCCGAAACACGCGGACGAGGATGCGTATGAATCTGAAGGAATTCCTCTCAGGTCTGCTGCTGATGGGATTCCTCTCAGGTCACCCCGGGGCGCCGAAGGAATTCCTCTCAGGTCTGCCGCCGATGGCATTCCGCTCAGGTCATCATCGAGGGGCGCAGAATCGTTCCGCTCGACATCATGACCTGGTGATGGTTGCAGCTGGGTTCAAGCCCCATGAGACGCTTGAAGGCAACATTGGTCAAGTCATGGTGCCTCGATGCTTTATACCTGGGAAGGGAAGGGAAGAATCTCCATTCTTTCGTCGGATAGAATTCCTTAGGTTTTGACTGTAGGACTGGGAAGGTAAAACGGCTGGGCGCCCCTTGTAATTGTTGAGACTTTGGTACAGAAGAAGTTTGGGGCTTACATCGGTTAATACTATATATACGTCTCTGGGCAAGATAATTAGAATGGCCAAGGACCCAAGTTTTGAACATACATTTTCCTTCTTTCCTTTTTTTGAACATAAAGCAGTGAGCCACAGAGGTCGTTCTCTGGAACTGCTGTATTCTTTCACATACAGTAGTTCGTTCAGAAACATGACTAAATGGAAGAGCAAAATACTCCCTCCGTCCGGAATTACTTGTCGCAGAAATGGATAAAATGAATGTATCTCGAACTAAAATTCATCTGGAATTATTTGACGTAGAAATAGATAAAATGGATGTATCTAGAACTAAAATTCATCTAGATACATCCATTTCTCCAACAAGTATTTCGGGACTGAGGGAGCACATATAACTAGAACCATGCAGCTGCATCATTGCAGATCCAAATGGGATTGCTAGATCTTGACGTAACCCACAATAATTCCAAAGGACTTCTCATGAGCACATGCTCAGAACTTGACCTACCGGCGGCTTTTCTTTTCGTTCTCGTCAACCTAGTCGGCCTATCATCATCAGATGACGCACCTTGACGTTAAACAATCGATTAATCTGGCACATTTTGTAATCCATTACAAAGCAGTAGATGCCAGTCCACTCTCAGTGACCTCCGAATGGCGACAATGTCCATACTCCATTGTCTATCCTCTGTGCCAGAGCTCCAAAAGAAGACGCATATACAAATGGGATTCCAATCCAAGGTCACTGCAAACCTAGGACTAGGAGCAAGCGAAGGCGACGTTGACTGCCGCCGGCCCGTCACCGCCACCGCCATTAACAGTCAGCTTCCAGAGCTCGTCGAAAGGGTCAAACACCATCCATGGAGCTCGCCGCGCTGCTCCTGCTCCTCCCCTTCCTCCTCGCCGGCCTCCTCTGCCTCGGGAAGAAGGACGGCGGGGCCGATGCGCGGCGCCTCCCTCCGGCTCCTTGCGGCCTGCCCGTCATCGGCAACCTGCACCAGGTGGGCGCGCTCCCACACCGCGCCCTGCGCGCGCTCGCCGCCGCCCACGGCGCGCCCGACCTCCTGCGGCTCCGCCTTGGCCAGGTCCCCGCGCTGGTCGCCTCCTCCCCGACCGCGGCCGCCGAGCTCATGCGGGCGCACGACCACGCCTTCGCCACGCGCCCCTACTTCCGCACCGCCGAGATCCTCACCTACGGCTTCCGGGACCTCGTCTTCGCGCCCCACGGCGAGCACTGGCGCCACGTCCGCCGGCTCTGCTCCGAGCACGTCCTCAGCGCCGCCCGGTCGCGCCGCCACAGCGCCATGCGAGAGCGGGAGGTGGCCGCCCTCGTCCAGGCCGTCGCCGACCGCGCCGCTTCTTCTTCTTCTTCCGCCGCCGCCGTGGTCGACGTGAGCGGGGCGCTGTACCGGTTCGCGAACGACGTGATCTGCCGGGTGGTCTCAGGGGCTAGGCTGTCGAGAGAGGAGGAGGGAGGAGGAGGGAGGAGCGAGCTGTTCAGGGAGCTGATCGAGGAGAACACGTCGCTGCTGGGCGGGTTCTGCGTCGGCGACTACTTCCCGGCGCTGGCGTGGGCGGACGCGCTGCTGTCCGGCGGCGGCGCGAGGGCGTGGAGGAACTTCAGGCGGTGGGACGAGCTGCTGGAAAAGGTGGTCGTTGAACACGAGGGGGCGAGGAGCGGTGCCGGCATGGAGGAGGAGGAGGACTTCGTGGACGTGCTGCTGGCACTGCGGGAGGACGGGCACGGGCACGGGCAGGACGGGTTCGAGCTGAGCAGGGACATCATCAAGTCGCTATTGGCGGTAAGTTGTTCTTATCAGAGTCGACTGCACCTCATACTTTGCGCAAGGGACATTGCGAATCTGAGCGCCAAAGATCAGAACATCCGCACACCAATATACTCTCTAGTTTCCTTCCCTCAAAAAAAAAAAAACTCTCTAGTTTCCGTGTGCAATGAAATTTTCTTTTTCATCCCTGAAGACAGCCCCAGTGGTAGACTTACGCAAGTCCTGATCAAAAGATGCATCAACATTAATTAAGCATCATAAAACCCAAAGGTGTGCGAATCCACCCGCTAGCCCCCAATGCAAGCATTTGGAGAGGAAGCAAAAACATAATTAGCCGTGAGAGCAAGAATCCCCATGAAAATTGGGAAAAGCTTACATTCACCCGACCGATCACGCGCGCCGCGTCCGCCGTTTCCCTGTCCGTTGGATCATCTGTTGATCGGCTGGACGAGAGCGTCCCTGCTTCCGCGTCATGCGCGTCGGTTTTTATGAAACAGAACCCTTGTTCCAGAACCAGCATTCTTGCAACTAACAGCTCCATCGACTGGGAGGGCGACGCTTCTGGATTTGGGAGGGCGGTAGGGCTAGCGGCGCAGGGCGTTGGGCGACGGGGCCTATCCAGCGCGGTGGCCGACGTCGACTCCAGCAGGTATGGATTTGAGATCTCCCCTCCCTTTCCCCCGCATTTCTAGTGATTCTGTAGGTGTTCATTGCGGTTCTCCCCGGGGCGGCTAGATCCATACCACCGAGATGACGAGAACGGTGCGACTAGGAGGGAGATGGCTGGTTTGTTGGAGAGTGGTCGCCGGTGTAGTTAGGTTGCAGGATTTGGATCTGTTGCAGGATTTTTTTTACATAATTTCAGCACTGGTAATGTCATGCAAAGTGACTTGAAGCTGCATGATCCTTGTATTATTTCTGAATTTCCGGAGCTCATTGTTTCCCTAGGATTCTCTGTGATTTTCTCTGAAGCTCATAGTTTCCCTAGGATTCCCTGTGATTTTCTCTGAAGCTCATAGCTTATGATAAACTTAAAGTTGCAGGAGCCCGCGCGCCCAGTCTTTTTCTTTTTCTTGCAAGGTCTTGTTTCAGTAGATTTCTGCAACACGGGACTAGTTTTGGAAAGAAAGAAAAAATGATTCAGTGGTGAAGGTTTTTTTTTCTGCAACTGGGGACTTGTTTCAAAAGATTTCTGCAACATGTCTTTTATTTCAGAAAGAAAAGAAATGTTTCGGTCATGAAGGTTTTTTTTTTCTGTAACAAGGGTCTTGCTTCAGTAACATAGCCTGAGTTGCAACGCCGTAGGAGCGCCCGACGTTAGAGAAGGAGTGGTCAAACATTGCAACATGACGCTTGTTTCAGAAACACAGTTCCGGTTGCAGGAAAACGTCAAAGAAGCGTCGCGCTGGGCAAAGCTGTGTTAGGATGACAGACAGGGGAATCTGTCTCCGAAACAGAGGGGTTGTTGCAGGAAGTAAGAGGTGGTCACGCGTGCACGATGGTCAGATCCGACGGCTGTCAGGGCGCTGATCGAACGAAGCACTTTGCGGCGGATGTTTCCAATACATTCGCCGGCCGATGCATAGCGGCGCCCATGAAAATTTGGGTAGCATCTTGAATCTTCTCCTTCCGCACCATTTTCCCACCACAAATACAAAACAGTAATGACGATCATCTCACACGTATTCTAGAGGCCCATGGTAGTCTTGCTCTCACAAGTGTAGGAGGAATTCCATAACAGTTTCACTAGCACGATCAATTTCACAAGCTCCATCAATAATTTCATCCAATTTGCCTTCGCCTCATCTTATTTAGACTTAGATGTAAGTTTCTTTCCGCACTTTACATTTAGAATGACGCTAAGTGTCACTCGCCAGCCATTTGATATGTTCCGTATAGCCTATCGGATCATTGCAACATGGACCATGTCACGGTCGTCTATTGTAACATGGACCATGTTGTGATCATCTCCAGCATGGACTGTTGGTCACTGTTGCAACTGGATCCATGTTGCGGTCACTCATTACAACACGGGCCATGTTGTGGTCACCTCTGGTTTGTGCGACATGAGCTTTTGGTCATTCATTGCAACATGAATCGTGTTGCGGTCACCTCCAGCAATGACGACCGAGTAGACAGACTCGTCGCAGCTCCACCCGCAAGCATCGGCAACGGTTGCCTCTTGCAGCAGAAGATGCCACCATTGATGCTAGGTGTTCGCCGTGCAACAGTATGCGACGGGCCTGTGCAGGCCGTGCAACAGTTGCCGTCTTGCCGAATCCTAAAGCAACGGATGGATCATGGAGGGTCATATATTTGACTGATGGCCAAAGAAATTTTAGGTAACTGATAATTAGTACAGTAACAGCAAAGTTACCTGCACCCTAACAATTTCTTCGAAAAATATTCAGCCCGTGGTAAACTGGAACCTATGACAGAACTCTGAACTCAGACACCTTTATTTAGGTCATGTTTGGTTCATAAGTCCTAACACTTTTTCAGTCCCAACATATAAATCTCAAGTCCCTAAAAAGTCCGCATCTATTTGGTTCCTTGGACTTAACATGAACTAAAAGACCATATTACAACTATAAGTCCTTCCTTAATAGTCTTATTTCATAAGTTCCAAATACCCACTTTAAGTCCCTATAAGTTTCTCCTGTTTGGTTTAGATGAAACTTATAAAGACCTTTTTAAGTCCCTAAACCAATAAGTCTCTGGAAACAAACACCCTTAGCCTTGGCTTGAATTTGGAGCTCTTGAGCACATGCTGCCCGGAGCCCGGTCCAGAGCAGCATTTCACGCCGCTGAGCTGCATATTCCAGCGGTGGGGAACATTCAGGATGGTTGTGCCACACATCATCTACGATGTGGTTATGGATTTCGCTCACGCGCTGCAGGACATGTTCGCGGCGGGAACGGAAACGACATACATCGCGCTGGAATGGGCCATGTCGGAGCTGATGAGGAACCCCGCGGCGATGCGGAGGGTACAGCAGGAGGTGCGCAGCGCCGCCGCCGCCGCATCGGCCGGCGGCATCGCCAAGGCCGACGCGCTCGGCGCGGCCACGGCGCCCTACCTGAAGGCGGTCGTGAAGGAGACGCTCCGCCTCCACCCGCCGGTGCCGCTGCTCCTGCCCCGCGAGTGCATGCAGGACGCCGCCGTGCTGGGCTACCACGTCGCCGAGGGCACGCGGGTGTTCGTCAACGCCTGGGCCATCAACCGCGACCCAGGCTCCTGGCACGCGCCCGAAGAATTCCTCCCCGAAAGGTGAGCAACCTCGGCACTGTATTCCGTCAGAAGTGTCAATTTTCTTAGCCGTTCCGTGTGTTCAGGTTCTTGGAGAGCGAGGTGGACTTCAGGGGCGGGCACTTCGAGTTCATACCCTTCGGGGCCGGGCGGAGGATCTGCCCCGGGATGCAGTTCGGGCTGGCGACCGTGGAGCTCGCGCTCGCCAACCTGGTGCGCCTGTTCGACTGGGAGCTGCCGGACGGCATGGCGCCGGAGGAGCTCGACATGTCGGACGCGCCCGGGCTGACCACGCCAAGGCGGGTGGGCCTCCGGCTCGTCGCGAGGCCCGTTCGAGTGGGATCATGAAACAGGACTAGGCCCAGCAAGCAACGTGCAAAACTAGAGTTCATGAATGAATCAAGAACACCCTCTCACTAGGGTTTTTCCTCCCGGAGGCGATTTTATCGCCGCCGTCGAGATCTTTGCTTCCCTCCTCCGATCCCCCTCGGTTGTTGGTTCGGGCTGATCACGGGGCGATCTGGTATCGCTGCCCGGCCTTGATCGACACCTAGGGGTGAGAGGAGAGTTAGGGTTGGTTCGCAAGGTCCGATCTGTTTTTCGGACTAGGGTTCAAGATTGGCTGCGGGATGAGATCCAAGGCGGATAAGGCGTCTGGGTCAAACACCGCATCGGAGGTGGAGAAGATGATGGCTGAGTTAGGGCTTCGTGAGGAGGACCTCGACGATGTCGTCTTTGATGAAAAGCAAGCGCCACCAGCAGCTGTGAGATGGATGGCGGTGGCCAGGGTTCACATCGACAAGCCGTACAGTCAATACTGATTCTTCAAGAACATGCGTGCTGCCTGGGACTTGGCCCATGATGTGAAGTTTCGCCCTTTGGAGGACAACCTCTATACTATGCAATTTTTCTGTTTAGGTGACTGGGAACGCGTGATGCAGGATGGCCCGTGGAATTTCAGAGGTAATGCGGTGGTGATCGAGCCATATGATGGAATCACAAAACCCACTGAAGTCGCCCTAGACACCATCAATATATGGATTTAGATCCATGATGTCCCGGACCTGTATGCACATCTTGTTAATCCACTTGCAGCAAGGGTTGGGGAAGTCTTGTTCTCGGAGCCAATCACGCAAGATTTTGCTGGCAACTTCTACCGTGTGTGGGTAAAGATCAATGTACACAAGCCCCTAAAAAATGATGTGTCCATGATCCGAGACGGGAAAAGGCAGATATACCGCGTGAGATACGAACGCCTCCCCGACTGGTGCGCGGTCTGCGGGCACCTAGGGCATGTGTACAAAGAGCATGGCGATGGCATCCGTCCTCCTTCCGCTCTGTACTTCAAGGACCTTAGGGCGTCCTGGAGCACGAATGTCGGGACTGGCCCAGGAGGGGGCCGTGGAAGGGGCCGTCGTGGAGGACGACGTGGAGGCCGCTCTGGTCACGGTGAGAGGGAAAACAACAAGGCACAAGAGTCGGATGACATGAACGATCGTGATTGGATTTTGTAGGAAGCGGATGGCAATCGCAAACGACTTCCAGATGATCCCCAAGGCGATGCTAGGCCAGTTCAGTTGCAGTCCTCGCAGGACCCCCCTCCTCTTCCGTCTTCGGCTGTGTCTGCAAGCCCTCCGCCAAAGCAAGACCCGAAGAGACATCGCACGAACTCTGACAAAGTTGCCATGAAGAAAGGTGGAGCACTCGACAAACCCAACGATGCAAGATCGGCGACCTCCCGCGAGGAGGATCGCTGGGCACAATGAATATCTTATGCTGGAACTGTCGCGGTGTGGGCAAAGCCGCGACAGTTCGAGAGCTTCATGACGTAATGAAGCAATTTGCCCCAGCCGTGCTATGCATAGTGGAGACTCAAATTTCTAAAGCACGGGTCGAGAACCTTTCTGATACATTATTGTTCACTCATTCTTATGCTGTTGGTAGCTCGGGCCGTAGTGGTGGCCTTGGTTTGTTTTGGAATGATGCAATAAAAATAAATGTTTCAGGTTATTCAGAGTACCACATCGATGCCACTGTTAGTTCACTTAATAGCCCAGATTGGCGTCTCACGTGTGTGTATGGCGAAGCTCAAGTGGGAGAAAGATACAAAACCTGGGATACTCTAAAATCCTTGGCTCCTTACCTTGGTTGTGTCTGGGTGATTTTAACGAAGTGTTATATGCACATGAGCATGTTGGACCGGGACAAAGAAGGCAAGCTCAGATGGTCGGGTTCATAGATGCGCTGGATGTGTGTGCGCTTGAGGATCTGGGTTACCAGGGGAGACCTTGGACTTTTGAAAAGAAAACGTCAGGAGGGGCCTACTGCCGGGTTCGCCTCGATCGCGCTGTGGCCAATAATGACTGGAGTGCACTATTCCCCCATGCAACGCTCTTCCACGAGACAGCAGCAACATCGGATCACGCGTCGATCAGGTTGCAGCTGGAGCCCCGGACCACCATGCAAAACAACAAGAAAATATTCAGATATGAGTTGTATTGGGAAAAGCATGCAGAGTACAAGGAGGCTCTTGATCATTTGTGGACAGGAGAGCCGGGTGCTGGCACGGTCGCTGATTTAAATAAGAAGCTGCAGAACCTGTCGGTCTCCTTGACACAGTGGAGCGGGGCGACGATCGGTCAAGTCACTAAAGAAATCAAAAAGCTGCGAAGAGACCTGGGAAATTTGCAGAATGACCCCCAGGGAGTGGCGCCTTCACATGCAGAGGTCAAAATTTCTGATAAGCTTGTGGAGTTGTATCACATGGAGGAAATTTTACACCGACAGAGATCGAGAGTCGACTGGCTCAAGGACGGGGACAAAAACACCAAGTACTTCTAGCGCAGAGCAAGTATGAGACGCCGAAAGAACCAAATCAAAATGCTGACGAGGGGAGATGGATCAACAATGCATGATCTCTCTGAGATGGCGGGCCTGACAAACTCTTTTTATAAGAGTCTGTTTACGGCGGAAGGCACATCTGGGGTTGAAGAAGTACTTTAGTCTGTCCCGTCCAAGGTGACTCCAGATATGAATGAGGGTCTGCTAGCACCGTACACGGCCGAGGAGGTGAAAACCACATTATTCCAAATGTACCCCACTAAAGCTCCAGGCCCTGATGGATACCCGACACACTTTTTCCAAAGGCACTGGGCTCTGTGTGGGACCGAAGTGACGGATGTGGTGCTGCGCATATTACGGGGTGAGGAAAGCCCGGAGGTGATTAAACCATACTTGTCTTAATACCCAAGGTAAAGGATCCAACCCAGCTTACTCAATTCAGGCCAATTAGCCTCTGTAATGTGCTGTACAAGGTTGCTTCCAAGGTTCTGTCCAACAGACTCAAAGTTATACTGCCAGAAATCATATCCGAGGAGCAGTCAGTTTTTGTGCCGAGAAGGCTGATAACAGTTAATATTATTACTGCTTATGAATGCTTGCACTTCATGAAGAGAAACAAGGCTCAAAGGAACAGATTCTGCGCAGTCAAGCTTGACATGATGAAAGCATATGACAGAGTTGAGTGGGAATATTTGGAAGCTATAATGCTCAAGCTGGGGTTTGCACCAACGTGGGTAGCTTTGGTCATGAGAATGGTGAGCTCGGTAAAGTTTTCTGTCCTTTTTAATGGTACAAAGCTTGAGGAATTCATGCCTTCAAGAGGGATCCGTCAGGGGGACCCCATTTCTCCATATTTGTTCTTGATAGCAGCGGAGGGCCTTTCGTGCCTCTTAAAAATTACAAATGAATCATCGCACCTCAGAGGAATACAAGTAGCTCCAACGGCCCCGCCGGTAAGCCACTTGCTTTTTGCCGATAATAGCCTGCTGTTTGTTAAGGCCAATGTTGATGGAGCAAATGAGTTGTCATCCTTGCTTGATCGCTACTGCATGGCATCAGGGCAACGTGTGAATTTGTCTAAATCCTTAGTATTTTTTAGCAAAGGGTGTCCTAACAATTTGAAGCAGGAGGTGAAGGGTGCCTTGAACATCACTAACGAATCCTTATCGGAGCGGTACCTGGGTTTGCCCTCTGATGTAGGTAACAGTAAGAATGGCGCCTTCAAGTTCCTCAAAGACCGTGTGATGAATAAAATCAAGGGGTGGATGGAGAAAATATTGTCTGTCGGAGGGAAGGAAATACTTATAAAATCGGTTGCACAAGCAGTACTAGTGTTCTCCATGTCTTGTTTCAAGCTTCCTCGTGGCCTTTGTGAGCACCTAAACTCGTTGATTCGCAAGTTTTGGTGGGGGAGTAAGGAAGGAAAAAGAAACCCAAGCTGGGTGTCTTGGAGCACCATGACCAGACCCAAGGCTTGTGGAAGACTAGGGTTTCGCGATATTGAGCTCTTCAACCTAGCCTTACTTGCTCGGCAAGCATGGGGAATTTTGACAGACTCTACGTCGCTCAGTGCACGGATCCTGCGAGCCAAATACTTCCCTTCGAGTGACTTTTTGCATGCTGAACTTGGATCGGCACCCTCGCAGGTGTGGCGAGCTATCCTCGAAGGGCGCGACACTATGACACAGGGCCTGGTTCATCGCATTGGTGATGGCCAAACGACACAAATTTGGCAACACAACTGGCTCCCTCGGCCTCACAACATGCGCCCGATCACAAGAAGAATCCCAAACCCTCCACATCTTGTAGGGGAGTTGATCTTACCGGATGCTAGCTGGGATCGGACTACTATCCAGGAGGTGTTCTTACCAGTTGATGCTGCGGCCATCCTCTCCATACCTTTGTGCACCAGGCATATAGAGGACTTTTGGTCATGGACACACGAGACAAACGGGATTTTCTCGGTTCACTCGGCATACAGAATGTTGGTCACGACGAAACATAGCCGGGAAGCATGGTTGGAAGGAAGAGCAGATACTTCCAACTCGGAAGCAGAACAGAAACTATGGACAAAGCTTTGGAAGATTGTTGTCCCTTCGAAGGTTAAAATCTTCCTATGGCGACTAGCACAACAGTCCATCCCTACAGCCGATCTCCTCCACCAGTGGAATATGTCAACGGTGGACACTTGTGGTATCTGCGGAGCCGCTGATTCATGGCAGCACTCACTGCTCCACTGCAATGCTGCCAGGTCCGTTTGGGCGCTTCAACCTATGGAGACGTTCCAAGTCTAGGAAGAGACAACGGAACCGGATGCCAAGAGGTGCATTTTCACTTTGAGTGAGGCTCTCCCAGCTGAGGTATTCACTCAAGTTTTGGTCACACTACGGGCTATCTGGTTTGCGCGACGGCAAGCACTCCATGAAAATATATTCCAGAGTCCAATGGCCACACACATGTTTGTCACCAAATATCTCAGAGAACTGGCAGATTGCAAACCAAAGGAGATGACCCGCCCGGTGGTTGTTCCTAGAAGCTGGGTTAGATGGATCCGGCCTCTGATACGTCTCCAACGTATCTATAATTTTTGATTGCTCCATGCTATATTATCTACTGTTTTGGACATTATTGGGCTTTATTATTCACTTTTATATTATTTTTGGGACTAACCTATTAACCGGAGGCCCAGCCCAGAATTGTTGTTTTTTGCCTGTTTTAGGGTTTCGAAGAAAAGGAATATCAAACGGAGTCCAAACGGAATGAAACCTTCGGGAACGTGATTTTCTCAACGAACAAGACCCGGGAGACTTGGACCCTACGTCAAGAAAGAAAAGAGGAGGCCACGAGGTAGGAGGGCGCGCCTACCCCCCCAGGCGCGCCCTCCACCCTCGTGGGCCCCCTGTTGCTCCACCGACGTACTCCTTCCTCCTATATATATCTACGTACCCCCAAACGATCAGATACGAAGCCAAAACCCTAATTCCACCGTCGTAACTTTCTGTATCCACGAGATCCCATCTTGGGGCCTGTTTCGGGGCTCCGCCGGAGGGGGCATCGATCACGGAGGGCTTCTACATCAACACCATAGCCCTCCGACGAAGTGTGAGTAGTTTATCTCAGACCTACAGGTCCATAGTTAGTAGCTAGATGGCTTCTTCTCTCTTTTTGGATCTCAATACAATGTTCTCCCCCTCTCTTGTGGATAACTATTCGATGTAATCTTCTTTTTGCGTGTGTCTGTTGAGACCGATGAATTGTGGGTTTATGATCAAGTCTATCTATGAATAATATTTGAATCTTCTCTGAATTCTTTTATGTATGATTGGTTATCTTTGCAAGTCTCTTTGAATTATCAGTTTGGTTTGGCCTACTAGATTGATCTTTCTTGCAATGGGAGAAGTGCTTAGCTTTGGGTTCAATCTTGCGGTGTCCTTTCCCAGTGACAGTAGGGGCAGCAAGGCACGTATTGTATTGTTGCCATCGAGGATAACAAGATGAGGTTTTCTTCATATTGCATGAGTCTATCCCTCTACATCATGTCATCTTGCTTAAGGCGTTACTTTGTTTTTAACTTAATACTCTAGATGCATGCTGGATAGCGGTCGATGAGTGGAGTAATAGTAGTAGATGGAGGCAGGAGTCGGTCTACTTGTCTCAGACGTGATGCCTATATACATGATCATACCTAGATATTCTCATAACTATGCTCAATTCTGTCAATTGCTCAACATTAATTTGTTCACCCACCGTAGAATACTTATGCTCTCGAGACACTAGTAGAAAAAGGGTCAAACGTGAAGCACATTAGTGCCGGTTTGAATTTGAGCCGGCACTAATGTGTACATTAGTGCCAGTTCCAACGGCTAGCCGGGCCGCTCTCATTAGTACCGGTTCGTGGCGAACCTTTAGCACCGGTTCGTGCCACGAACCGGTACTAAAGTGAGTGGTGGCAGGATGTTGTCAGTCCGGGGCCCCTCCAGCACCTTTAGTACCGGGTCGTATCACGAACCGGTACTAAAGGTCGTCCTACATAGACCCTTCGTCCACCCGAGCTCGCTCTGTTCTTCCCCTTTCCCCTCTCCTCTCTGTGCTTTCCCCTCTTCCTCTCAAGCTCATCACACATTTTGCCCAAGATTTGAAGGCCCCCATCCATTCAAATGATCACAAAGGTTAGCAACTCTCTCATTTCATCTCTCATTGCTAGATTAGCTCGTGCAATGCTTTATATAGTGATTGATTTTTGAGTTTAGTAATTTGGGAGGAATTATATATATGTGCTAGTATTTGATTTATATGCAATTTGAGGTCAAAAATAACACTTAGTTTTGCATATGTAGGTGTGGTTTACTTAGTACCTTCTAAATCTCCGTCGTAACCACCGTCGATCGCTCGCAACGTCCCGTCGCCGGCACCACCTTGTGGTGAGCCTCTTGTTCATGAAGTTTTATATAAAAAATGATGTTTGTGTGATTTGGATATATAGTTACTCGTATAATTATCTTACCCATACGTTGTTTGTTATGCATAGTGCCATGGTTTTGATATCCATCCCCGTCGGCCCTCGTCCGGGTTATGATTCGGATGTGGTATATTCTCTTTTAAAACTATTCATTGCATTTCGTGTTTATGACAAATTATGCCCATCAAGTTGACATAGATATTTGTATGTAGGAGGTAGTTGAACCCGAAATTCCAACCGACCCTATTGTCGAGAGGTTAAATTTAGTTGAAAGAGAAAACGAGGATTTGAAGGAAAAATTGAAAAGAATTGAGGGGGAGAAGATGGAATTGGAGTTGCATGTTGCCGATGTCGTCGATGATCACAAGATTAAGATGGATAAAATGCGCTTGAAGATTAGAAAGATTAGAAAATATGCCATTCATAGTGAGGCTTGGTATCATTATGCTGTTGGATCAATTGTTACCTTAGTTGTGATCTTGATCGCATTTGTTGTTGCATTGAAATTCTTTAGCTAGAGAGTTATTTGTTTGTTGCATTGAAGTGTTGTATGCTATTTATGTATGAACTTTATGTATGAACTTTATGTATTGTATTAATTTGATGTTTTCGGTGCTGTGTATTGAAGATGAGCCGGCAATGGATGTACGATGACCGATGCTCTCCCGAGTTCATTAATGGCGTGCGTACTTTTCTGCTTGCGGCTGAGGCAAACAAGCGAGCGGATGGTTTTATGCATTGTCCATGTGCTGGCTGTAAGAATGGTCGCAATTACTCTACGTCAAGAACCATTCACGTCCACCTGTTTGAGTCCGGTTTCATGCCCCACTATAATGTTTGGACCAAGCATGGAGAAAGAGGGGTTATGATGGAAGACAATGAAGAAGAAGAGGACGACGACAGCTATCCTGGCCATGGGTTCCCTGAATACGATGATACAACAATGAGGGAAGAAGCTGAGCCGGTAATGTGGAAAGAAGTTGAGCCGGCAATGCGGGAAGAAGCTGAAGAAGAGGCATCGGATGAGCCCGTTGATGATCTAGGTCGGGCCATTGCCGATGCAAAGAGAAACTGCTCAAGTGATTTGGAGAAGAAGAAGTTGCAGCGCATGTTAGAGGATCACAAAAAATTGTTGTACCCGAATTGCGAAGGTGACAAGAAAAAGCTGGGCACCACACTGGAATTGCTGCAATGGAAGGCAGAGAATGGTGTATCTGACAAGGGATTTGGAAAGTTGCTGGTAATGATAAAGGATATGCTTCCAAAGGACAACGAATTGCCCGAGAGTACGTACCAAGCAAAGAAGGCTGTCTGCCCTCTAGGGTTAGAGGTGCAGAAGATACATGCATGCCCTAATGATTGCATCCTCTACTGCCGTGAGTACGAGGATTTGAATGCTTGCCCGGTATGCGGTGCATTGCGCTATAAGATCAGCCGCGATGATCCTGGTGATGTCGAGGGAGAGCGTCCCAGGAAGAAGATTCCTGCCAAGGTGATGTGGTATGCTCCTATAATACCATGGTTGAAACGTTTGTTCCAAAACAAAGAGCATGCCAAGGCGATGCGATGGCACAGAGAAGACCGTAAGAAAGACGGAAATTTGAGAGTACCCGCTGATGGGTCGCAGTGGAGAAAAATCGAAAGAAATTATGGGAAGGAGTTTGCAGATGACGCAAGGAACGTATGGTTTGGTCTAAGCGCAGATGGCATTAATCCTTTTGGGGAGCAGAGCAGCAACCATAGCACCTGGCCTGTGACTCTATGTTTGTATAACCTTCCTCCTTGGTTGTGCATGAAGCGGAAGTTCATTATGATGCCAGTGCTCATCCAAGGCCCTAAGCAACCCGGCAACGATATTGATGTGTACCTAAGGCCATTAGTTGAAGAACTCTTACAACTGCGGAATGGAATAGGTGTACGTGCGTGGGATGAGCACATGGGGGAAGAATTTGACCTAAAGGCATTGCTGTTCGTGACCATCAATGATTGGCCTGCTCTCAGTAACCTTTCAGGACAGACAAACAAGGGATACCACGCATGCACGCACTGTTTGGACGATACCGACAGTATATATTTGGCTAATTGTAAGAAGAATGTGTACCTGGGACATCGTCTATTTCTTCCGAGCAGGCATCCCATAAGAAAGAAAGGCAAGCATTTCTCCGGTGAGGCGGATCACCGGACGAAGTCTCGCCACCGTACTGGTGCTGATGTACATGATATGGTCAAGGATTTGAAGGTGGTCTTTGGAAAGGGTCATGGTGGACAACCTGTTCCGAATGACGCTGACGGACGCGCACCCATGTGGAAGAAGAAATCTATATTTTGGGACCTGCCCTACTGGAAATACCTAGAGGTCCGCTCCGCAATCGACGTGATGCACGTGACGAATAATCTTTGTGTGACCCTGCTTGGCTTCTTGGACGTGTATGGGAAGACAAAAGATACACCTGAGGCACGGGAGGACCAGCAACGTATACACGGAAAAGACGGCATACATCAGGGTCATGCAAGCTACGCTCTTACCAAAGAAGAGAAGGAAATCTTCTTTGAATGCCTGCTTAGTATTAAGGTACCGTCTGGCTTCTCGTCGAATATAAAGGGAATAATAAACATGGAAGAGAAAAAGTTCCAGAACCTAAAGTCTCATGACTACCACGTGATTATGACGCAACTGCTTCCGGTTGCATGAGGGGGCTTCTACCGGCAAACGTTCGATTAGCCATTGTGAAGCTATGTGCATTTCTCAATGCAATCTCTCAGAAGGTAATCGATCCAGAAATCATACCAAGGTTAGAGAATGATTTGGTGCAATGTCTTGTCAGTTTCGAGTTGGTGTTCCCACCATCCTTCTTCAACATCATGACGCACGTCCTAGTTCACCTATGCGAAGAGATTAACGTTTTGGGTCCTGTATTTCTACACAATATGTTCCCCTTTGAGAGGTTCATGGGAGTCTTAAAGAAATATGTTCATAACCGTGCTAGGCCAGAAGGAAGCATCTCCAAGGGCCATGAAAATGAGGAGGTCATTGAGTTTTGTATTGACTTTATTCCTGACCTTAAGCCGATTGGTGTTCCTGAATCGCGGCATAAGGGCAGACTGGATGGAAAAGGCACGCTAGGAGGGGACCAAATAATATGTATGGACGGACATTCTCTCACTGAAGCACACTACACAGTTCTACAGAATTCCGCCTTGGTGGCTCCGTATATGGATGAACACAAGAATTTGCTACGCTCCAAACACCCGGAGCAGTCTGATGACTGGATTACACGTGAACAAACTAGGAGTTTCGCCAGCTGGTTGCAGACACGTACCATGCATGACACCTCTATTGAAGATGACCTGTACTTGCTGTCCCAGTTACCATCTTCGAATATAATGACTTTCAAAGGGTACGAGATAAATGGTAATACATTTTACACGATCGCCCAAGATAAGAAGAGCACCAACCAAAACAATGGTGTCCGCTTTGATGCAGAAACCAAGACAGGAAAGGAAACATATTATGGTTATATACAGGACATATGGGAACTTGACTATCGACGTGGTTTGAAGGTCCCTTTGTTTCGGTGCAAATGGGTCAATATGACACGAGGCGGGGTAACGGAAGACCCGTAGTACGGAATGACAACAGTGGGTCTCAACAATCTTGCGTATGCAGACGAACCATTCGTCCTAGCCAATGATGTGGCACATGTTTTCTATGTGAAGGACATGTCTACCAAGCCAAGAAAAAGAAAAGATAAGAAAGCGAATGCATCGTACGATGAGCCAAAGCGGCACATAGTTCTTTCTGGGAAGAGAAACATCGTGGGAGTGGATGACAAGACAGACATGTCAGAAGATTATGAAAAGTTTGATGAAATTGCTCCATTCACAGTGAATATTGACCTGAGCATCCCGTTAAATGATGAAGATTTTCCATGGTTACGGCGCAAAGGGACACACGCGAAGAAAAAGTTTCACACCCAAAGATCTGGGATGTGATCGGCTTCACTATCATCACTTTCTTCTGTGTTTCACACCCAGGAGGGCATCTCTATAATAGTTAGGGTCGTTATGTGTTTTGACATTTGAAACGCGAAGAAATTTTATGTGCAAACAAATTCTTTCATGCCTTTACTGATTTTTTAAGATAAATGACCCTGAAATTGAAAAGCATTTCAAATGAACTCAGAAAAGGTTGAAAGTTGGCATGGTATCATAATTTCACCCACATAGCATGTGCAAAAAAGTAGAGAGGGTGACCGCAAAAACTGGATGCACTTCGTGTACTAAATGGACAATCTCTTTCGAAGTATCAGGGTTTCGGACGAAAACTCATCCGTTACAAAAGGCATTTCATTTTTTTGTACCTAAAGCAAAAATATTCACAAAGAAACTCTAAATACAGCAAAAAAACAACTCAAACAAAAATAAATAAAGCAAAATAAATAAGAAAAAAAAGCCCACCTACTGCGCCACAGCGGCCTGCATATGAATAGAAACCCAACCTATTGTTGGGCTAGGATGCAGGCCCGCAAAGGCCCAGTAGGCTCAGAGGGCAGCACAGAACATTTAGGCCCAGTAGGCCTGCTTTGGAGAGGAGCTCGAGGGAGCTACCGCACCGGGGCTTATAAACCAGTGCGGACGCCCCTCGGCTAGCGAGGTGGGACTAAACATTTCGCACCGCACCTGCGCCAGCGCACCCCCTTTAGTGCCGGCTGGTAGCACCAACCGGTACTAAAGGGGGGGCCTTTAGTACCGGTTGGAGCCACCACCCGACACTAAAGGGGGTGCGGTTCCCGCCGCTTGGCCTGGCCAAAACAGGCCTTTAGTATCGGTTGGTGGCTCCAACCGGTACTAAAGGTCCATCCTATATAACTAAACACTTCAAAAATTCCAGTTTCTCCTCTGATTCTTCTCCTCTGCCCCGTCGCCCGCCGCCCCCGTATCCATAACCCTCGTCGCCGCCCCCGTCCCCGTCGTCCCCGTCCCCGTCGTCACCGCCGCGCCGTCCCGGCCCGTCCCACGTCGTCCCGGCCCGTCCCACGTCGTCCCCGTCCCCGTCATCGCCGCCCCGTCCCCGTCGTCGCCGCCCCGGCCCGTCCCCGTCGTCGCCGCCCTGTCCCTGTCCCCGTCGTCGCCATCCCCGTCGTCGCCGCGCCCGTCGCTGTCCCCGTCGCCGCCCCCCGTCGCCTCTCGCCTCGTCGGTGAGCACACACACACACACACATATAGCATTGTTAGAAATTTTTCTTTTTTTAGTTATAGAAATAGTTAGTTATATAGCATTGTTAGAAATGTTATAGAAATGTTAGAATTGTTAGAAATTTTTCTGTTTTTTAGTTATAGAAATAGTTATAAAATAGTTAGAATTGTTAGAAATTTTTCTGTTTTTTAGTTATAGAAATAGTTATAAAAAAGTTAGAAAATTTTCTTTTTTTTAGTTATAGAAATATTAGAAATGTTATACAAATGTTAGTTATATATATAGAAATGTTATAATTTTTTTTTCTGTTTTTTAGTTATAGAAATATTAGAAATGTTATAGAAATGTTAGTTATATAGCATTGTTAGAAATGTTATAGGAATGTTAGTTATATAGAAATGTTAGAAATTTTAGTTATCAAAATCCAATCATTAAATAAATGTTACTTTTTGTGGGCATATAGCTAGTATTTGTTCTCGACGATGCCCGACCCGCATCCTCGCCGTCAACCCGTCCGCGACGACGTCCGGCTGACCCATGTCCGGGACTGGGCTCCGCCGGGCTGGCACTGGGAGGTGCTGCCTAGAGGGGCGCGCCGCTTGATGAGAAACCCGGCCCCGGGTCCCGTCGTCGACCCTGATCTCGTTTGGTGGCGTTCGTGTGGGCCAGTTTCGGTGCGGAGGGAGCCGGCCCCGCCGGAGGTGGTACGTCGCCGTGTCAGGGAGGAGGACGAGCATGTCCATCGCTACATGGTTGCGTTAGAGGGCGGCAGGTTCTCCAATACCTGGCAGTTTCTTCAGGGATCTCACTTCAGCTATGATCCTGTGAGGGTTCCTTCTCTTTGGGTGTCCACCGCCCGCGCCGCAGGAACCGCGAGTGTCCTAGATTCTTCTGTAGTATTCGATCTTTATTAGCTACCTAGCCAGTGATGTACTCGATATATAATATTCGAGACGATGTATTCGAGATTATATATTATTCGAGACGATGTATTCGAGATTATATCTATTATTCGAGACGATGTATTCGAGATTATATCTATTATTCGAGACAATGTATTCGAGATTATATCTATTATTCGAGACAACGTATTTGAGATTATATTAGATGATGCTTATTATGTACTATGATTGATTCAGTTTTTCCTTATTAATTGATTGCATCCATGCATTGTAATTTGAATATATTTCTTTTGGATTAGTTAAACAAAACCTATGGCGGACAATACCGGCAGAGAGGGAGAAGAGGCCTTGTTCAATATCATACGCAATCCTCGCGGGCCAGATGATGATCAGAATGAAGAAGATTATGACGGCTCCAAATATCTAAACAACACCGGGGAGGGTGATATGATATTCGATCACGACGACCGAATTGATGAAGTCGTGAACTATGAACATGACGAAGAAAATGTTGATCTTGAAACAACAAAGACCGGCGAGGTATATATATTTATATAAGCAGGCATCTGGTGATCATCACATGTTTTAAATGACTTGAAGATATATTAACGAATCGATCTTTCTTCTTTCAGCCATCCGGATCGAGCAAATCTCCAGGCAACAGGACGAAACGAGGCCCGAACAAAAAGTTGAAGGAGGGCGTAAAGTACAATATCGAGGCAATCAGACCTAATGGCGAACCATTTGCGCCTAAGAAGATTGCGGACAAGTTCGTTCGTCAGTGCGGAGTTCTTGTGAAGGACCAACTCCCGATCTCCCTTCAAGAATGGAGAGAGCCATCAAAGCCACGTCCAGGAGTTACTTTTGTCGATGATAGACAAAAACAGTTGCTTTGGGAAACGCTCATGGAACATTTCACCCTACCAGATCATTTCACAAATGCAGATGTGGAGAAAGTCAAGGACGCTGCTCTTAGGAAGATGGCGTTTGCATTCAAGAACCACAAGATTCGTGAATGGGCCAAGTACGTCAACGGAGGAAGGAAGACTCCAGTATTCGAGGGAACACTAGAGAACCAAAGTGCTCATTGGGACGATTTCGTGAAATTCAAGGATTCGGAATTATCTAAGGAACGGTCGAGAATAAACAAGGCCAATGCCACAAAAAAGGATAAGTTCCATAAGCTGGGGCCAGGTGGCTATGCGGTGGGAATGCCTAAGTGGGATAAGTCTGAGAAAGAGATGCTGGATGCAGGTGTCACTCCAGAAACATTGAGCTGGCCCCCCAGGTGCAGGACTTGGTTCTATGCGCATGGGGGGGAGTTGGAGCCGAAGACAGGCAAAGTTTTCAAGAAGGCATGTATGGACGGAGCCGAAGATAAGCTACTTGTTGTAATAGAAGAGGCTCAATCCGGGTTGTTCGAGCCCAACAGAGAGAACGATGAGCTTACACGTGCCCTGGGAAATCCTGAACACCCGGGAAGAACACGAGGCATGGGTGCTATTCCGTGGTATGAGGGGTTTTTGGACTGGAACGCCGACTACAGAACCCGTGCGAGAAAGAAGATTGCGGAGAAGAAGAGGAAGATGGAGGAGGAGCAGAGGAAGCTAGACTATGAACGCCTTCAAGGCCTAGAATCAGCGCACGCGGACTTGGCAATCAAATTCCAGCGGCAGCAGGAGCAAATCGACTCACTTAGCCAGCAAAGGGGGTCTCAGCAGCTAGCGGATGATCGACCAATGGATAGCACCGTCCCATCCATGCCGAGAAGCAGCGTGGGTTCCGCCCCGGGCGACGCATTGCTGGATAGCTACCCAGTGGATGACATCATGGAGAACACTAACTGCGAGCTACACTTCAAAATGAAGAACATATCCATGAAGGTGGCGGACGCCCTTGCTTTTACAAATCCCCCCGAGGCAACCTTCCATTGCAACCCGATTCCAGCATGCTATGTTCGTGTCTTGGTTGATGAGGTGGTGGACCAATATTCGGGGCTAGAGCTTGACATTCCTGGAGGTGAGGATGAGCACACACTAGGAGAGGCCAACCATCGTATCATCCTATGGAGAAAGGATTGCATCATCTTTCGAAGGCCACCGACACCGCGTCATCCGACTCCTCGTCGCAGTACGCCACCGAGTCAGCAGACTCCCGCTCCTCCAAGTCCACCAACGCGTCAGGCCACTCGTCCTCCAAGTCCGGCACAGCTTCAGGCCACTCCTCCTCCAAGTCCGGCAAAGCGTCAGGCCACTCCTCCTCCAAGTCCAGCACAGCTTCAGGCCACTCCTCCTCCAAGTCCGACACAGCTTCAGGCCACTCCTCCTCCTCCAACTCAGCCACGTCAGCCGTCTTCGCCGCCTCAGCAATCACGGAAGAGAGCCGCCTCAGCTATGGTGCGTAGCGGTACAAGTCAAGGTAGTACTGCAGGTACAGGCGGAGGCAAGCAATTTCAATATGGTCCAAGCCTCGCGCCTCTTCCGCAGAGGCCTTACGACAAGTCCGAGGAGGAAAACGTAGCCATATCGAAGGCCGAGGTGGAAGCCCATTTTGCACCGAAACCGCCACCGCCGCCAAGGGAGAAAGTGCCTGTGGAAAAGATTGACCACTTCATTCGTATGGCTAGACCACCAGCTCCCAAGCCTGTTGACACAGACTATGAGTGCCACCTCAGGAAGTTAAATCGAGCACGTCTACAGAAAGAGGCGAGATCAAGCTCGAGCAAATCAGCTGGCAAAAAATGCGGTAAAACCGTTCCCCAGCTGGGAGAACAGGCGGCGCAATCAATCCCCCCGCTTGTTGTGCCAACAACACATGAGAGTAGGCGCGCCCAATATTATTGTGGGCAAACCGTTAACGTTCCCGGGCTGGGCGATGTGGTAATAACCGAGGAGCATATTGCGCAGGCTGAATCGATCGGGATCACTGTTGGACAACTCCTCGATATCGAGCCCATGTCTCCGACTAGAGAGGAGGAAATAAAACGGAAATATGCCCGGGGCCAACCTTTGGTCGAGCCAGAGGAGGTCAATAAGCTCCCAACGAGAATGTATGCATTGCATCAATGGTACATGGACATTACCAAGATTTCCAATCGAGAGTCCCTCATGGTGAATGTCAACGAGGAGCATTACTACCATAAGAAAGCTGTGACCGTTGAGTATTCAGAACTTTTTCAGCTATACAATAAAGACGCGCTCGACAAATCTATCGTCAGTTGCTATTGTGTGTAAGTGATTTCTTTCTGCAATTTAAGTCTCAAGCTAGCTGATCATTTTGATCAATCATTACCTGTAATTATCCTCACTATATTCTTTTCTGTGGTATTATGCAGGATGAAGATTTATGAAATGAAAAAAGGTGGACGCTATGGCATTGGGTTCGTTGACCCAAATACCATTAATGAATACACATGGAAAATAGATCCATATCACACAAAATGTGTAGAGGAAAGCATGCTACAGTTCTTCAAGGAATTCAAATACAATGAAGATATACTACTTCCTTACAACTTCCAGTGAGTCACACTGTCTTGTACTACAAATTCTGTTTTTCCCTACTAGCTATAGCTACATGTTTTCGCTTACTTATATATGCCCGCTTAATTAAGACATGCAAACGTGTGTGCATGTAGATTTCACTGGATCTTGTTAATCATTAAAGTTGATGAAGGAACAGTTGAAGTACTAGACTCGCTACTTAAGAAAGCAAGTGACTACAACATCGTGAAGGGGATAGTCGGCAGGTAATTTCAATCATTATTAACTATATCTCGGCCTATTTAATTAGTTCGTCATTTCCTGATAACAACTATTTAATAACCCATTTATTCATTTTCTTTGTCGGCGGGCAGGGCTTGGGCAAAGTTCATCAGGGTCACTCCAGGCCCATGGAAACAAAGTCTGAAATGGTATCGACCCAAGGTAAGTAATTAAGTAGTACTAGCTAGCTGCCATCTCTTTAATTATCATGTTTGATTAATTATTGTCTAATCAAAATTCCATTCTCGTAAAGGCCCTGAAGCAGGCGCCGGGGAATGATCTATGTGCATACTACGTTTGCGAGAACATTCGCATGATGGCATCCGAAAGGAGCAAATCTCAAAGACAGGAGTGGGTACGATATCGATTGTCAGAACACTATTCACAATTTTTACACCATTATCGATATCTAGTCACACAACTAATACACATGCATATTGATCTCCTTCTTAACAGTTCAAAGAGGTGCGGGACAAGCTCCTAGCACAGGACCGCATAGAAGCAATTCAAGAGGAAATAGCGGGATTTTTGCTCGACCAGGTCATAGATCCCAAAGGAGAATACTATTACCCGCTACCGCCCCCATGAACCACTTCCAATTGTTATCGTGCTCCGAAGGCACCAATTAGCTAGGCTAATGCCACTGGCTCCGAAGGCACCAATTAGGAGAAATTGTATATATATATACATGTGTGTATATATGTGTGAATTAATTAATGGTGGTTGTGAGACATTCGATGATATATATATATATTATGACCGGTTCTACTAGAAATTATATTTATATATATGCATAATGTGTATAATATGTAGTATCGTAAAATACCAGCAAACGAAAAATAATTAAATGGAAAACACAAAATTAAATGAAAAAGAAATCATAAACCCAAAACCCCCCCAACATTTTAATACCGGTTGGTGACACCAACCGGTACTAAAGGGCTCCCAGCCCCCGAAGCTGGCTCGTGCCACGTGGTTGCCCTTTAGCACCAGTTCGTGCTAAACCGGTACTAAAGGGGGGGGGGACTTTAGTGCCTACATTTTAGCGCCGGTTACCAAACCGGCACTAAAGGGCTTTACGAACCGGTGCTATTGCCCGGTTCTGCACTAGTGAGAGAAGCCACTAGTGAAACCTATGGCCCCCGGGTCTATCTTTATCATATTAATCTCCTACTACTTAGTTATTTCCTTTGCTATTTACTTTGACTTTATTTTACTTTGCATCTTTATCATAAAAATACCAAAAATATTATGTTTATCATATCTATCAGATCTCACTCTCGTAAGTGGCCTTATAGGGATTGACAACCCCTATTTGCGTTGGTTGCGAGGATTTATTTGTTTTGTGCAGGTACGAGGGACTCGCGCGTAGCCTCCTGATACGTCTCCAACGTATCTATAATTTTTGATTGCTCCATGCTATATTATCTACTGTTTTAGGCAATATTGGGCTCTATTTTCCACTTTTATATTATTTTTGGGACTAACCTATTAACCGGAGACCCAGCCCAGATTTGCTGTTTTATGCCTATTTTAGTGTTTCGAGGAAAAGGAATATCAGATGGAGTCAAAACGGAACGAAATCAACTGGAGAAGTTATTTTTGGAAGGAAACCCACCTGATGGACTTGGAACCCACCTCAGAAGATACGGGAGGTGCTCACGAGGGTGGGGGGCGCGCCCTCCCCCTGGGCGCGCCCCCTGCCTCGTGGGGCCCTCGTAGCTCCACCGACGTACTCCTTTCACCCATATATACCGTCGTACCCTAAAACTTCCAAAACAGAGATTAGATCGGGAGTTCCGCCGCCAGAAGCCTCCGTAGCCACCGAAAGCCAATCTAGACCCATTCCGGCACCCTGTCAGAGGGGGCAATCCTTCTCCGGTGGCCATCTTCATCATCCCGGTGCTCTCCATGACGAGGAGGGAGTAGTTCTCCCTCGGGGCTGAGGGTATGTACCAGTAGCTATGTGTTTGATCTCTCTCTCTCTCGTGTTCTCTCTCGTGTTCCATCTATGGCATGATCTTGATGTATCTCGAGCTTTGCTATTGTAGTTGGATCTTATGTTTCTTCTCCCCCTCTACTCTCTTGTGATGAATTGAGTTTCCCCTTTGAAGTTATCTTATCGGATTGAGTCTTTTATGAACACTTGATGTATGTCTTGCCGTGCTTATCTGTGGTGACAATGGGATATCACGTGCCACTTGATGTATGTTTTGGTGACCAACTTGCGGGTTCCGCCCATGAACCTATGCATAGGGGTTGGCACACGTTCTTGATTCTCCGGTAGAAACTTCGGGGCACTATTTGAAGTACTTTTATGTTGGTTGGATAAATATGAGATTGTGTGATGCATATCATATAATCATGCCCACGGATACTTGAGGTGACAATGGAGTATCTAGCTGACATTAGGGTTTTGGTTGATTTGTATCTTAAGGTGTTATTCTAGTAAAAACTCCAGGGTTGTTTGTGACACTTACAGGAATAGCCCAACGGATTGATTTGAAAGAATAACTTTGAGGTGGTTTCGTACCCTACCATAATCTCTACGTTTGTTCTCCGCTATTAGTGGCTTCGGAGTGACTCTTTGTTGCATGTTGAGGGCTCGTTATATGATCTATCTATGTTATTATTGTTGAGAGAACTTGCACTAGTGAAAGTATGAACCCTAGGCCTTATTTCCTATCATTGCAATACCATTTACGCTCACTTTTATCATTAGTTACCTTGCTGTTTTTATAATTTCAGATTACAAATACCTTTATCTACTATCCATATACCACTTGTATCACTATCTCTCCGCCAAACTAGTGCACCTATACAATTTACCATTGTATTGGGTGTGTTGGGGACACAAGAGACTCTTTGTTATTTGGTTGCAGGGTTGCTTGAGAGAGACCATCTTTATCCTACGCCTCCTACGGATTGATAAACCTTAGGTCATCCACTTGAGGGAAATTTGCTACTGTCCTACAAACCTCTGCACTTGAAGGCCCAACAACGTCTACAAGAAGAAGGTTGTGTAGTAGACATCAAGCTCTTTTCTGGCGCCGTTGCCGGGGAGGTGAGTGCTTGAAGGTATATCTTTAGATCTTGCAATCGAGTCTTTTAGTTTCTTGTTTTATCACTAGTTTAGTTTATAAAAGAAAATTACAAAAAAATGGAATTGAGTTTGTCTCATACGCTTCACCTTTTTAATATCTTTCGTGAGTATGATGGAAAGGATAATTGTGCTCAAGTGCTAGAAGAAGAAATCTATAAAATGTTTGGCACTAAATATTTGAATGATGAGCATGATTGCAATGTTGTTAGTATGAATTCCTTGAATATCCATGATGCTAATGATATGCAAAGCCACAAGCTTGGGGAAGCTATGTTTGATGAAGATGATATTTTTTGTCCCCCAAGTTTTGATGAGCAAATTTATTATGATGAAAGCATGCCTCCTATCTATGATGATTATTGTGATGACACGTATGCTTTAGAGAATAACGATAACCATGAAACTTGTCATCTTGATCTTAATTTTCAATCACATGATAGTTATTTTGTTGAGTTTTCTCCCACTATTATTCATGAGAAGAATTTTGCTTATGTGGAGAGTAATAAAATTTCTATGCTTGTAGATCATGAAAGGAATGCTTTAGGTGTTGGTTATATTGTTGAATTCATTCATGATGCTACTGAAAATTATTATGAGGGAGGAATATATGCTTGTAGGAGTTGCAATAATATCAAGTTTCCTCTCTATGTGCTTAAAGTTTTGAAGTTATGCTTGTTTTACCTTCCTATGCAAGTTGATTCTTGTCCCCATAAGTTGTTTTCTCACAAAATCCCTATGCATAGGAAGTATGTTAGACTTAAATGTGCTAGTAATATTCTTTATGATGCTCTCTTTATGTTTCAATTCTTATCCTTTATGTGAGCATCATTGAAATCATCATGCCTAGTTAGGGGCGTTAAACGATAGCGCTTGTTGGGAGGCAACCCAATTTTATTTTTGTTCCTTGCTTTTTGCTCCTGTTTAGTAATAAATAATCCATCTAGCCTCTGTTTGGATGTGGTTTTATGCTTTTAATTAGTGTTTGTGCCAAGTAGAACCTTTGGGAAGACTTGGGGGAAGTCTTGTTGATCATGCTGTAAAAAACAGAAACTTTAGCGCTCACGAGAATTGCTGCCATTTTTATTTGGAGAGTGCTATTTAGTTAATTATTTTTGTAGATGATTAATAGATAAATTACTCAGGTCCAGCAATTTATTTGAGAATTTTATGAGTTCCATAAGTATACGTCTGATTCATATTACTACAGACTGTTCTGTTTTTGATAGATTCTGTTTTTCATGCGTTGTTTACTTATTTTGATGAATCTATGGCTAGTAAAATAGTTTATAAACCATAGAGAAGTTGGAATACAGTAGGTTTAACACCAATATAAATAAATAATGAGTTCATTACAGTACCTTGAAGTGGTGATTTATTTTCTTATACTAACGGAGCTTACGAGTTTTCTGTTAAGTTTTGTGTTGTGAAGTTTTCAAGTTTTGGGCAAAGATTCGATGGACTATGGAATAAGGAGTGGAAAGAGCCTAAGCTTGGGGATGCCCAAGGCACCCCAAGGTAATATTCAAGGACAACCAAGAGCCTAAGCTTGGGGATGCCCTGGAAGGCATCCCCTCTTTCGTCTTCGTTCATCGGTAACTTTACTTGGAGCTATATTTTTATTTGCCACATGATATGTGTTTTGCTTGGAGCGTTAATTTATTTTGTTAAGATTTGCTTTCTGTTATTTAGAACAATGTTTTGCATCTTTTATTTCAATGAAAGTGGCATTGATAGCCTTTACTATGCCTATTTTAGAAGTCCACGTGTTGCTGTTTGAAAACAGAAAGTTTACCATTGTTGCAATAATTCCCTAGAAAATTCAGAATGTGATAAAATGTTGAAACCTTTTGCATATTAAGATATGATAAATTTACTACAGTGGGAATTTTCTTTCATAATTTTTGGAGCTAGGGAAGTATGGATGTTGCAGCATTCTTTACAGACTATCCTATTTAGGCAGATTGCTGTTATGTTTGCATTGTTTGCATATGTTTGCTTCTTTAATGATTCTATTTGAGGATAGGACTATTAAATATGCAGAGGCATTTAGTATGCAATGTTGAATAATAATTTTAGTGGTTTGCTACAGTAGAGTATGATAAGGTTTTTGCAATGGTTTATACTAACTTATCTCATGAGTCCTTGTTGAGTTTTGTGTGGATGAAGCTTTTGAGATTTGGGGAGACCGTGATATGAGAGGAATTAAGGAGACACAAAAGCTCAAGCTTGGGGATGCCCGAGGCACCCCAAGATAATATTTCAAGAAGTCTCAAGCGTCTAAGCTTGGGGATGCCCCGGTTGGCATCCCACCTTTCTTCTTCAACAACTATCGGTTAGTTTCGGTTGATCCTAAGTTTTTGCTTCTTCACATGATGTTTGCTATTCTTAGAATGTAATTTTCTTTTGCTTTGCTTTCTGTTTGAATAGAATGCCAAGATGTGAAATTATTAAATGTTAGAGAGTCTTCACATAGTTGCATAATTATTCGACTACTCATTGATCTTCACTTATATCTTTCGGAGTAGTTTGTCATTTGCTCTAGTGCTTCACTTATATCTAGAGCATGGTGGTAGTTTTATTTTTAAGAATTAGATGAACTCTCATGCTTCACTTATATTATTTTGAGAGTCTTAAATAGCATGGTAATTTGCTTAAAATCCTAATATGC
The DNA here is from genome assembly GCF_056163025.1 of Triticum urartu. NCBI lineage: Eukaryota > Viridiplantae > Streptophyta > Magnoliopsida > Poales > Poaceae > Triticum > Triticum urartu. The sequence goes on along the minus strand of NC_141873.1, from coordinate 463,423,189 downwards.
TAGGTATTCAAGAATAATAAAATTCTCTTATGAGTGTGTTGAATACTATGAGAAGTTTGATACTTGATAATTGTTTTGAGATATGGAGATGGTGATATTAGAGTCATGCTAGTTGAGTAGTTGTGAATTTGAGAAATACTTGTGTTGAAGTTTGTGATTCCCGTAGCATGCACGTATGGTGAACCGTTATGTGACGAAGTCGGAGCATGATTTATTTATTGATTGCCTTCCTTATGAGTGGCGGTCGGGGACGAGCGATGGTCTTTTCCTACCAATCTATCCCCCTAGGAGCATGCGCGTAGTACTTTGTTTCGATAACTAATAGATTTTTGCAATAAGTATGTGAGTTCTTTATGACTAATGTTGAGTCCATGGATTATACGCACTCTCACCCTTCCATCATTTCTAGCCTCTCTAGTACCGCGCAACTTTCGCCGGTACCATAAACCCACCATATACCTTCCTCAAAACAGCCACTATACCTACCTATCATGGCATTTCCATAGCCATTCCGAGATATATTGCCATGCAACTTTCCACCGTTCTGTTTATTATGACAAGCTCCATCATTGTCATATTGCTTAGCATGATCATGTAGTTGACATTGTATTTGTGGCAAAGCCGCCGTTCATAATTCTTTCATACATGTCACTCATGAGTCATTGCATATCCCAGTACACCGCCGGAGGCATTCATATAGAGTCATATTTTGTTCTAAGTATCGAGTTGTAATTGTTGAGTTGTAAGAAAAATAAAAGTGTGATGATCATCATTATTAGAGCATTGTCCCAAGTGAGGAAAGGATGATGGAGACCATGATTCCCCCACAAGTCGGGATGAGACTCCGGACGAAAAATAAAAAAAAAGAGAAAAAAAGAGGCCATAAAAAAGAGAGAAAAGGCCCAAACAAAAAAACAAAAAAATTGAGATAAAAAGAGAGAAGGGACAATGCTACTATCCTTTTACCACACTTGTGCTTCAAAGTAGCACCATGATCTTCATGATAGAGAGTCTCTCATTTTGTCACTTTCATATACTAGTGGGAATTTTTTATTATAGAACTTGGCTTGTATATTCCAATGATGGGCTTCCTCAAAATGCCCTAGGTCTTCTTGAGCAAGCGAGTTGGATGCACACCCACTTAGTTTCTTTTGTTGAGCTTTCACATACTTATAGCTCTAGTGCATCCGTTGCATGTCAATCCCTACTCACTCACATTGATATCTATTGATGGGCATCTTCATAGCCCGTTGATACGCCTAGTTGATGTGAGACTATCTTCCCTCTTTTTGTCTTCTCTACAACCACCATTCTATTCCACATATAGTGTTATATCCATGGCTCACGCTCATGTATTGCGTGAAGATTGAAAAAGTTTTGAAAATGTTAAAGTATGAAACAATTGCTTGGCTTGTCATCGGGGTTGTGCATGATTTAAATATTTTGTGTGGGGAAGATGGAGCATAGCCAGACTATATGATTTTGTAGGGACAACTTTCTTTGGCCATGTTATTTTGAGAAGACATGATTGCTTTGTTAGTATGCTTGAAGTATTATTATTTTTATGTCAATATGAACTTTTGTCTTGAATCTTTCGGATCTGAATATTCATATCACAAGTAAGAAGAATTGCAATGAAATTATGCCAACTAGCATTCCACATCAAAAATTATCATTTTTTATCATTTACCTACTCGAGGACGAGTAGGAATTAAGCTTGGGGATGCTTGATACGTCTCCAACGTATCTACATTTTTTGATTGCCCCATGCTATATTATCTACTGTTTTAGGCAATATTGGGCTTTATTTTCCACTTTTATATTATTTTTGGGACTAACCTATTAACCGGAGACCCAGCCCAGATTTGCTGTTTTATGCCTATTTCAGTGTTTCGAGGAAAAGGAATATCAGACGGAGTCAAAACGGAACAAAATCAACTGGAGAAGTTATTTTTGGAAGGAAACCCACCTGATGGACTTGGACCCCACGTCAGAAGATACGGGAGGTGCTCACGAGGGTGGGGGGCGCGCCCTCCCCCCGGGCGCGCCCCCTGCCTCGTGGGGCCCCCGTAGCTCCACCGACGTACTCCTTTCACCCATATATACCGTCGTACCCTAAAACTTCCAAAACAGAGATTAGATCGGGTGTTTCGCCGCCAGAAGCCTCCGTAGCCACCGAAAGTCAATCTAGACCCGTTCCGGCACCCTGCCGGAGGGGGCAATCCTTCTCCGGTGGCCATCTTCATCATCCCGGTGCTTTTCATGACAAGGAGGGAGTAGTTCTCCCTCGGGGCTGAGGGTATGTACCAGTAGCTATGTGTTTGATCTCTGTCTCTCGTGTTCCATCTATGGCACGATCTTGATGTATCCCGAGCTTTGCTATTGTAGTTGGATCTTATTTTTCTTCTCCCCCTCTACTCTCTTGTGATGAATTGAGTTTCCCCTTTGAAGTTATCTTATCGGATTGAGTCTTTTATGAACACTTGATGTATGTCTTGCCGTGCTTATTTGTGGTGACAATGGGATATCACGTGCCACTTGATGTATGTTTTGGTGACCAACTTGCGGGTTCCGCCCATGAACCTATGCATATGGGTTGGCACACGTTCTTGATTCTCCGGTAGAAACTTTGGGGCACTATTTGAAGTACTTTTATGTTAGTTGGATAAATCTGAGATTGTGTGATGCATATCGTATAATCATGCCCACGGATACTTGAGGTGACAATGGACTATCTAGGTGACATTAGGGTTTTGGTTGATTTGTATCTTAAGGTGTTATTCTAGTAAAAACTCCAGGGTTGTTTGTGACACTTATAGGAATAGCCCAACGGATTGATTTGAAAGAATAACTTTGAGGTGGTTTCGTACCCTACCATAATCTCTACGTTTGTTCTCCGCTATTAGTGGCTTCGGAGTGACTCTTTGTTGCATGTTGAGGGCTCATTATATGATCTATCTATGTTATTATTGTTGAGAGAACTTGCACTAGTGAAAGTATGAACCCTAGGCCTTATTTCCTATCATTGCAATACCATTTACGCTCACTTTTATCATTAGTTACCTTACTGTTTTTATAATTTCAGATTACAAATACCTTTATCTACTATCCATATACCACTTGTATCACCATCTCTTCGCTGAACTAGTGCACCTATACAATTTACCATTGTATTGAGTGTGTTGGGGACACAAGAGACTCTTTGTTATTTGGTTGCAGGGTTGCTTGAGAGAGACCATCTTTATCCTACGCCTCCTACGGATTGATAAACGTTAGGTCATCCACTTGATGGAAATTTGCTACTGTCCTACAAACCTCTGCACTTGGAGGCCCAACAACGTCTACAAGAAGAAGGTTGTGTAGTAGACATCACCTCCTACTGGATTGATACCTTGGTTCTAAAAAACTGAGGGGAATACTTACGCTACTTTGCTGCATCATCCCTTACTCTTCGGGGAAAACCAACGCAGTGCTCAAGAGGTAGCAAGAAGGATTTCTGGCGCCGTTGCCGGGGAGGTCTACACAAAAGTCAACATACCAAATACCCATCACATACCCTTATCTCCCGCATTACATTATTTGCCATTTGCCTCTCATTTTCCTCTCGCCCACTTCACCCTTGCCATTTTATTTGCCCTCTCTCTCTCTATCCTCCCTCTCTTTCTCTATCTGCCTCTATTCGCCCGCTTGCTTTTTGTTTGCTCGTGTGTTAGTTTGCTTGCTTGTCACGATGGCTCAAGATAATACTAAATTGTGTGACTTCACCAATACCAACAACAATGATTTTATTAGCACGCTGATTGCTCCTCTTACCGATGCTGAATCTTGTGAAATTAATATTGCTTTGCTGAATCTTGTCATGAAAGATCCGTTTTCCGGCCTTCCTAGTGAAGATGCCGCTACCCATCTAAATAGCTTCGTTGATTTGTGTGACATGCAAAAGAAGAAAGATGTGGATAATGATATTGTTAAATTGAAGCTATTTCCTTTTTCGCTTAGAGATCGTGCTAAAGCTTGGTTTTCATCTTTGCCTAAAAATAGTATTGATTCATGGAATAAGTGCAAAGATGCTTTTATCTCCAAGTATTTTCCTCCCGCTAAGATCATCTCTCTTAGAAACGATATTATGAACTTTAAGCAACTTGATCATGAACATGTTGCGCAAGCTTGGGAGAGAATGAAATTAATGATACATAATTGCCCTACTCATGGTTTAAATTTGTGGATGATTGTTTAGAATTATTCTGCCGGATTGAATTTTGCTTCTAGAAATCTTTTAGATTCGGCCGCGGGAGGCACTTTGATGGAAATCACTTTAGGAGAAGCTACTAAACTCCTAGATAATATTATGGTTAATTATTCTCAATGGCATACTGAAAGATCTACTAATAAAAAGGTGCATGCGATAGAAGAAATTAATGTTTTGAGTGCAAAGATGGATGAACTTATGAAATTATTTGCTAATAAGAGTGTTTCTTATGATCCTAATGATATGCCCTTGTCTACTTTGATTGAGAATAATAATAAATCTATGGATGTGAATTTTGTTGGTAGGAACAATTTTGGTAACAACGCGTATAGAGGAAATTTCAATCCTAGGCCTTATCCTAGTAATCCCTCTAATAATTATGGTAATTCCTACAACAATTCTTATGAAAATTATAATAAGATGCCCTCTGATTTTGAATCTAATATTAAAGAATTTATTACTTTGCAAAAGAATTTTAATGCTATGATTGAAGAAAAATTGCTTAAGATTGATGATTTGGCTAGGAACGTTGATAGAATTTCTCTTGATGTTGATTCTTTGAAACTTAGATCTATTCCACCTAAGCATGATATCAGTGAGTCCCTCAAAGCCATGAGAATTTCCATTGATGAGTGCAAAGAAAGAACCGCTAGGATGCGTGCTAAGAAAGATGCCTTTATAAGAGCGTGTTCTTCTGGTTCCTATGAAAATAAAGATGAAGATCTAAAAGTTATTGATGTGTCCCCTATTAAATCTTTGTTTTGCAATATGAATCTTGATAATGATGGGTCTGAATATGATCCACCTTTACCTAGAAGGCGTTCTAAGAATTCGGAATTTGTTGATCTTGATGCTAAATTTGATAAAAGTGGGATTGAAGAAATTAAAACCCTAGATGTTGCTAAACCCACAATTATGGATTTCAAGGAGTTTAACTATGAAAATTGCTCCTTGATTGATTGTATTTCCTTGTTGCAATCCGTGCTAAATTCTCCTCACGCTTATAGTCAAAATAAAACGTTTACTAAACATACCATTGATGCCTTGATGCAATCTTATGAAGAAAAATTTGAATTGGAAGTTTCTATCCCTAGAAAACTTTATGATGAGTGGTAACCAACTACTAAAATTAAAATTAAAGATCATGAATGCTATGCTTTATGTGATCTGGGTGCTAGTGTTTCCACAATTCCAAAGACTTAGTGTGATTTGTTAGGTTTCCGTGATTTTGATGATTGCTATCTAAACTTGCACTTTGCGGATTCCACTATTAAGAAACCTATGGGAAGAATTAATGATGTTCTTATTGTTGCAAATAGGAATTATGTGCCCGTAGATTTTATTGTTCTTGACATAGATTGCAATCCTTCATGTCCTATTATTCTTGGTAGACCTTTCCTTAGAAGGATTGGTGCAATTATTGATATGAAGGAAGGAAATATTAGATTCCAATTTTCATTAAAGAAAGGCATGGAACACTTTCCTGGAAAGAAAATTAAATTACCTTATGAATCTATTATGAGATCCACTTATGGATTTCCTACCAAAGATGGCAATACCTAGATCTATTCTTGCTTGTTATGCCTAGCTAGGGGCGTTAAACGATAGCGCTTGTTGGGAGGCAACCCAATTTTATTTTCATTCCTTGACTTTTGCTCCTGTTTAGTAATAAATAATTTACCTAGCCTCTGTTGTGTTTTTTGTGTATAATTAGTGTTTGTGCCAAGTAGAACCGTTGGGAAGACTTGGGGAAAGTCTTGTTGAACTTGCTGTAAAAAACAGAAACTTTAGCGCTCACGAGAACTGCTGCCATTTTTATTTGGAAAGTTCTATTTAGTTAATTATTTTTTCAAATGATTAATAGATAAATTCCTCACGTCCAGCAATTTATTTTAGAATTTTTTGGGTTCCAGATCTTGCGCTAGCTACAGATTACTACAGACTTTATTTTTTTTTGACAGATTCTGTTTTTTGTGTGTTGTTTGCTTATTTTGATGAATCTATAGCTAGTAAAATAGTTTATAAACCATAGAGAAGTTGGAATAAAGTAGGTATAACACCAATATAAATAAAGAATGAGTTTATTACAGTACCTTGAAGTGGTCTTTTATTTTCTTTCGCTAACAGAGCTCACGAGATTTTCTACTTTAAGTTTTGTGTTGTGAAGTTTTCAAGTTTTGGGTAAAGATTTGATGGATTATGGAGCAAGGAGTGGCAAGATCCTAAGCTTGGGGATGCCCATGGCACCCCCAAGATAATCTAAGGACACCGAAAAGCCAAAGCTTGGGGATGCCCCGGAAAGCATCCCCTCTTTCGTCTACTTCTATCGGTAACTTTACTTGGAGCTATATTTTTATTCGCCACATGATATGTGTTTTGCTTGGAGCGTCTTGTATGATTTGAGTCTTCGCTTGTTAGTTTACCACTATAATCCTCGCTGTACACACCTTTTGATAGAGCCATACATGATTTGGAATTTGTTAGAATACTCTATGTGCTTCGCTTATATTTTGAGTTATATAGTTTTTGCTCTAGTACTTCACTTATATCTTTTAGAGCACGGTGGTGGATTTATTTTATAGAAACTATTGATCTTTCATGCTTCACTAAGATTATTTTGAGAGTCTTAATAGCATGGTAATTTGCTTAAAATCCTAATATGCTAGGTATTCAAAGTTAGTAAAATTTTCTTAAGAGTGTTTTGAATACTAAGAGAAGTTTGATGCTTGATGATTGTTTTGAGATATGAAGGTAATAATATAAAAATCATGCTAGTTGAGTAGTTGTGAAATTGAGAAATACTTGTGTTGAAGTTTGTAAGTCCCGTAGCATGCACGTATGGTAAACGTTATGCAACAAATTTGAAACATGAGGTGTTATTTGATTGTTTTCCTTATGAGTGGCGATCGGGGACCAGCAATGGTCTTTTCCTACCAATCTATCCCCTAGGAGCATGCGCGTAGTACCGAGGTTTTTGATGACTTGTAGATTTTTGCAATAAGTATGTGAGTTCTTTATGACTAATGTTGAGTCCATGGATTATACACACTCTCACCCTTCCATCCTTGCTAGCCTCTTCGGTACCGTGCATTGCCCTTTCTCACATCGAGAGTTGGCGCAAACTTTGCCGGTGCATCCAAACCCCGTGATATGATATGCTCTTTCACACATAAACCTCCTTATATCTTCCTCAAAACAGCTACCATACCTACCTATTATGGCATTTCCATAGCCATTCCGAGATATATTGCCATGCAGCTTTTCATCATTCCGTTCATCATGACACATTCATTATTGTCATATTTCTTAGCATGATCATGTAGTTGACATAGTATTTGTGGCAAAGCCACCGTTCATAATTCTTTCATACATGTCACTCTTGGTCCATTGCATATCCTGGTACACCGCCGGAGGCATTCATATAGAGTCATCTTTTGTTCTAGTATCGAGTTGTAATCATTGAGTTGTAAATAAATAGAAGTGTGATGATCATCATTTTCTAGAGCATTGTCCCAAGTGAGGAAAAAAAGAAAAAAAAGAGAAAGGCCATAAAAAAAGAAGGCCCAAAAAATGAGAGAAAAAGAGAGAAGGGACAATGTTACTATCCTTTGCCACACTTGTGCTTCAAAGTACCATCTTAATCTTCATGTTAGAGAGTCTCTTGTTTTGTCACTTTCATATACTAGTGGGAATTTTTCATTATAGAACTTGGCTTATATATTCCAACAATGGGCCTCCTCAAGTGCCCTAGGTCTTCGTGAGCAAGCAAGTTGGATGCACACCCACTAGTTTCTTTTGTTGAGCTTTCATATATTTATAGCTCTAGTGCATCTGTTGCATGGCAATCCCTACTCCTTGCATTAACATCAATCGGTGGGCATCTCCATAGCCCATTGATTAGCCTCGTTGATGTGAGACTTTCTCCTTTTTTTGTCTTCTCCACATAACCCCCATCATTATATTCTATTCCACCCATAGTGCTATGTCCATGGCTCGCGCTCATATATTGCGTGAAAGTTTATAGGTTTGAGATTACTAAAGTATGAAACAATTGCTTGGCTTGTCATCGGGGTTGTGCATGATGAGAGCATTCTTGTGTGATGAAAATGAAGCATGACTAAACCATATGATTTTGTAGGGATGAAATTTCTTTGGCCATGTTATTCTAAGAAGACATAATTGCTTAGTTAGTATGCTTGAAGTATTATTATTTTTATGTCATTATGAACTTTTGTCTTTAATCTTTAGGATCTGAATATTCATACCACAATTAAGAAGAATTACATTAAAATTATGCCAACTAGCACTCCGCATCAAAAATTCTGTTTTTATCATTTACCTACTCGAGGACGAGCAGGAATTAAGCTTGGGGATGCTAGATACGTCTCAAACGTATCTATAATTTTTTATTGCTCCATGCTATATTATCTACTGTTTTGGACATTATTGGGCTTTATTATCCACTTTTATATTATTTTTAGGACTAACCTATTAACCGGAGGCCCAGCCCAGAATTGCTGTTTTTTGCCTGTTTTAGGGTTTCGAAGAAAAGGAATATCAAACGGAGTCCAAATGGAATGAAACCTTCGGGAACATGATTTTCCCAACGAACAAGACCCGGGAGACTTGGACCCTACGTCAAGAAAGAAAAGAGGAGGCCGCGAGGTAGGGGGCCGTGCCTACCCGCCCCCCCAGGCGCGCCCTCCACCCTCGTGGGCCCCCTGTTGCTCCACCGACGTACTCCATCCTCCTATATATAGCTACGTACCCCCAAACGATCAGATACGGAGCCAAAACCCTAATTCCACCGTCGTAACTTTCTGTATCCACGAGATCCCATCTTGGGGCCTGTTTCGGGGCTCCGCCGGAGGGGGCATCGATCACGGAGGGCTTCTACATCAACACCATAGCCCTCCGACGAAGTGTGAGTAGTTTATCTCAGACCTACAGGTCCATAGTTAGTAGCTAGATGGCTTCTTCTCTCTTTTTGGATCTCAATACAATGTTCTCCCCCTCTCTTGTGGATAACTATTCGATGTAATCTTTTGCGGTGTGTTTGTTGAGACCGATGAACTATGGGTTTATGATCAAGTCTATCTATGAATAATATTTGAATCTTCTCTGAATTCTTTTATGTATGATTGATTATCTTTGCAAGTCTCTTCGAATTATCAGTTTGGTTTGGCCTACTAGATTGATCTTTCTTGCAATGGGAGAAGTGCTTAGCTTTGGGTTCAATCTTGCGGTGTCCTTTCCCAGTGACAGTAGGGGCAGGAAGGCACGTATTGTATTGTTGCCATCGAGGATAACAAGATGGAGTTTTCTTCATATTGCATGAGTCTATCCCTCTACATCATGTCATCTTGCTCAAGGCGTTACTCTGTTTTTAACTTAATTCTCTAGATGCATGCTGGATAGCGGTCGATGAGTGGAGTAATAGTAGTAGATGCAGGCAAGAGTCGGTCTACTTGTCTCGTACGTGATGCCTATATACATGATCATACCTAGATATTCTCATAACTATGCTCAATTATGTCAATTGCTCAACAGTAATTTGTTCACCCACCGTAGAATACTTATGCTCTCGAGAGAAGCCACTAGTGAAACCTATGGCCCCCGGGTCTATCTTTATCATATTAATCTCCTACTACTTAGTTATTTCCTTTGCCTTTATTTTACTTTGCATCTTTATCATAAAAATACCAAAAATATTATCTTTATCATATCTATCAGATCTCACTCTCGTAAGTGGCCTTATAGGGATTGACAACCCCTATTTGCGTTGGTTGCGAGGATTTATTTGTTTTGTGTAGGTACGAGGGACTCGCGCGTAGCCTCCTACTGGATTGATACCTTGGTTCTAAAAAACCGAGGGAAATACTTACGCTATTTTGCTGCATCATCCCTTCCTTTTCGGGGAAAACCAACGCAGTGCTCAAGAGGTAGCAGTCTCCTCAGGGTTTTGCAAAGATAAGAGTTGACGGTGCAGTCAACAGAGCGAACGACGAGGGATCCTACAACGCTATATGCAGAGACGAGGGCGGGACGTACATGGGATCTTTAGTGATTAGGAGTGTTGGGATAACCGATCCAACAACTCTAGAGACTCTGGCGTGTCGTGAAGCAATGGCTCTGGCGTTGGACCTGTCATTAACTCATGTGGAGATTGCTTCAGACTGTAAAAACGTTGTTCAGGACATAAACCTTGGCACTAGAAGAATGAATGCGAGCATTGTGAAGGAGATTAGGGAGACTACTACGCTTTTTCAGAGTTATGCCTTCATCTTTGAAGGCAGAGTATCAAATCAAGAGGCCCATAGCCTTGCTAAGCACGCTTTTGGTTTGGACCCGGGGCGCCATGTGTGGCTTTTAAACCTCCCAGACTTGAATTGTATCCCTATAAACATTATTGATTAATAAAGCGAGTTTGTTTAGACTCAAAAAAAATGAATGAATCAAGAACACTAGTGTTCGACATCTGTATGTTGTTGTATAGTAGTTCATGTAAAAGGTCTATCATGTTTGATGAAATCTTTACACTTCTGAAGGTACTGTTGGGATGGAGGAGGTGCTCTCCCACATATGTTGTAAAGTAACTAATGATATGAATGAGATGTTGTGTGCTCTGTATAAGGCGTGTGAGGTGAAGGAGACCTTGTTTCAAATGCGTGTGTACCGAAGCGGGGTCCCACTAAAGCATCGGGGCTGGATGGTTTCCCGCTGCATTTTTTTTCAAAGGAATTGGGAAGTGTGTGGTGATGAAGTTACTGAGATGGTGCTGTGAGTGCTTAACGGTATTGAGTCTCCGGAGGTTATTAACAAGACGTTCATTGTTCTTATTCCTAAGGTACAAAATCCAACCTCTTTAATCCAATTATGGCCAATTAATTTGTGCAATGTAATTTTTAAGATTATATCAAAAGTACATGCAAACCGGCTGAAAAAGATTCTACCGGAGATAATTTCCGAAGAGCAGTCCGCTTTCGTCCTAGTCAAGCTAATCACTAACAATGTTATAGTTGCATATGAGTGCCTTCATTTTATGAAAAGATTTCAAAGTAAGAATAATGCTTGTTGTGCGTTGAAGTTGGACATGATGAAAGCATATGATAGAGTTGAATGGAATTATTTGAAGGCAGCAATGATCAAAAATGGCTTGCATCGTAGCTGGGTAAAGAGGGTAATACAGTGTGTAACGACTGTCTCTTCCTCGGCTTTGTTGAATGGCGGTATGGCGCCGGAGGAGCTCGACATGTCGGACGCGCCGGCCGCCGGGGTTGACCACGCCAAGGCGGGTGAGCCTCCGGCTCGTCGCGAGGCCCGTTCGAGTGGAATCATGCATGAAACAGGACTAGGCCCAGCAAGCAACGTGCAAAACTAGAGTTCATGAACGAATCAAGAACTCCCCTCAAAAAATAAAATAAAAATGAACGAATCAAGAACACCAGACTTCATCAGTGTGTGGCCGGTGAGACATCTGTATGTTGCTGTATGGTAGATGTTCATGTAAAAAAAACACGTGCGTACTGCCGTAAAATGGCCAAAGAAAAGAAAAAGAATTGTTTGGAAATTGGAATTTGGGTGCGTGAAAGCTCGGTCCATGAACTTCGCTCTCGGTAATGCTTTGCAGTAGCAGCAGAGCATCCACGCATCGCCATCGGTAAAACAGGATTATCCCAGACCTTACCTTCACGGTCGTAATGTTCGGTTCTACTGTTCCAATTGTGCTCCCTGCCCCGGCCCCTGGTGGCGCAGGTGCAGCCAATAATGGCGCCTCATCCTCATCGCATCCCACAGTAGTAGTAGCGTACCAGTAGTAGCAGTAACCGCAGCATCTCGTACCGACGAGCAGATAAGATAAACCAGAGAACAAGTAGCTAATCCCCCTCCGATTATTACTCTCCCCGATTCTTCTTCCCCTGCCGATAGATCAGTCTCGCCTTCGACCGATCGTTTTCCCGGCCGGACAAAATAATCCTCTCAGCCCAAGAGATAGATAGATAGATCACGCGCCACATTTGACTTTGCCCCCCTGCTGTTTTTACACTGAGGTTCTTCAGCTGTTGCGGTTTGCGACATGCCACCGAATCTATTCTACCCAACCGCTGTCGCTACACGAGTCATTGCACGTCACTGTTCTGCTTGCAAGACCAGAACGACTGTCCTGGCGCAGTCGGAAAATTCAGCGAATTCTCTGGTCCGGCTACCGCGATCGATTCGATGGAATTAAGCAACTCCATCGGTCGGCGCACTGCTTCTAGGTGCTCTACAGGAAGAATATGTGCTCGTCTGTTCAATGAGGGCTCTTTTCTAACTCCCTCTCCCGCGAAAAAGAAGAGAACAAGAATATGTGCTCGGTTTGCTTGTACCTTGAGCGCGCTAGCTAATTAACCCCCCACACGGCACAGAGCACAAGCCAAGCCCATGCGTGTACGTACGTAGGTGCTGTTGATCTAGAAGTGGAGCCAAAGTACTGATGAAGTCTCTGCATGCATTAGTCTCTGAACACATTCGATGCCCGCCTGCGTTCACATAACCAGGACGAAACAGCTGCGTGCCATATGGTACATGCAATATCGGACCGAGTGCAGGCCAGCTGGTGATGATGCGTCCATCGTATGCTACACCTCACGGCCGGTCCATTCGAATAGCAGCCATCTGTCTTCCCCCCCGGCGACGGCGACGGCAGAGGAGCAGAGCGGCCGAGGCGACAGGAGCCACCGGACCACCGCCACCGAAAAGATGTACTGGAGGAATCCGGCGAGAAAGGAGACGGGACGATCGATCCCGAGCGAGCGACGTGCGTCGTGGTGGTGGGGCGGGAGCGGGATCTCTGATGGATCGCGACGCGGTCGCCGGGGAGGGAGATTCTTTTCTTCCGGCCTTCCGGGGCAGATCCCTTCCTTCCTTGACTCGCCGTCTACTCGTGCCATTGATTTGATTAAAGTATTAAACCACCATCAACTTTGGATAGGATCAGTGCAGGTGCAGCGCCCGTACATCGACTTTGCGCAAGGATGAGGAGGTGATATGGGACTGGACGAGGGCTAGTGCTCAAGGTCGGGGACGATCGAGGTTTGGCTTTAAGTAAGTGGGTTGTTGATGCCACGTCAAATCCTCAGGAGATGGATTTGGATATTCTCCGACGGTGACTTGCATGCTACTGCTGCCCACGCGCGGTAAAGCCCCATTCAAATTCGAAATGTGGCCATGATCGATCACACGCGCGAGAAATGGATATGGTGACGCGTCGCCGACGATGAAAACTTGCTGTGGAATTCATGTGCGCGTGCATCACGTTCAGATTAAGATGGCGGCGATCAGCCCCCCGGAAGCGAGTGCGACCGTACGAGCTATTGGGCGGGGGCGCAGTCAGGCGGTCGCCGGACCCGGATGACCGTACCGGCACTGGTGGGTGGTGGCGACTCGATTTTGACTCCTCGGGAATCAACCGTTGGTGAATATGTATGGTCAGAAACGCCTCGGTGGATCGATCTTTTTGCGTTGGATGAGGTTAGATTTCAGTTGACTGAGATTTAACCAAGTTTCAGTCAAGTAACATACTAGTATATAAAAAAAAGCTAAAAGAAATTTTGCACGGATCTTCACGCAAGATCGAACAAATATAGCATCAACTGAAAAATAATCAAGTCATGGTCGACTTAGACTTAGCAAAACTGTTTTGCGTATGAATTTCTACCTTGGTCAATCGCCATGTAACGTGGTATTTCTCTCATGCACACGTCGATCATGTCTCTGGACATAGCCTCGTAGTCGTAGTGCTCCCGTGGTGCTGCTGCCTCACGTGCGCTGTGCTAAACCGCCGCCAACTCATCCTAGGTAAGCATGTCATGCTGCCAACTCAATTGGAATTTTTGTGGTGAAAATAAGAAATGTGTTGTCTGTTCTTTTTCTAGATAAAAGGCGAGAGCCTGACTTTATAGATAAAGCCACCAGGTAGAGTCACAACCACCAGAATAGACCACATAAGTTTAACACCGCACAACTAGAAAGTATGGGTACAAGGCATCCAGCCTATCATGGCACGCAGGCCAGCCAAACGAGCAAACGAAATCCTAAGAAACCGTCCTCCTGGACCACCGCAGTAGAGAAGAAGCCGTAGATTTCATTTTGGATAGCATATCATCGAAAGCCTCAAGGTCCCTATCCTTAGTCAATGATCTCCACTGCTGCAAAAAGACATTAGCTTTAAATAAGCAACTGACAGGGTTAGCCGGAAAAATGTGTTCAATAATGAACTTGTTTCTAGTAGTCCACAACGACCAACAAATCGCTGCCCAGCCCACCATGAAAACCCGCTTAGACCGGCCTGCTAGAGAATTGATACATCGCCAAAGATCCTCAAAAGAGGAAGGGTTCCAAGAAACGTGCAGCCAAAGCCTAATGCAAGTCCAAATGAATTTAGCCAAAGAGCACTGGAAAAAGATATATTCTGTATCCTCTAGGGCGCCGCACAGTTGATAGCTATCAGAACCCGGCCCGTTCCTCTTTTTAATCTGTTCAGCCGCAGGAAGTTTGCGACGAAAAGCTTGCCAAAGAAAGATTTTGATCTTAGGAGGTATGCGGGCAGACCAAATAAGCTTAAACTTATCAGAGCGAACACCAGCGATGAGATGCGAATACGCCGACTTAACAGAAAAACGACCCGAAGAGGAGTGGGGCCAAAAAACGGAGTCCTCTTCCACCGAGAGCAGGGGGAAGCAGGCAGTAAGGCGTTGCCATTCTTTCAACTCCACAGGGGAAAGAGAGCGCCGCAAATCTAAAACCCAATCGTGAGCCGAGAGCTCAGAGATAGAGATCTCGGGGTTAGCACAAAACAAAAACAGATATGGGTGAGCCACCGCAAGAGTAGTGTCCCCAACCCACCAATCTAACCAAAACCGCATAGATTTGCCGTTACGAACAACGAATTTCACCAGGGACCGGAAAATCGGTCTAATACTAACAAGCTGGCGCCAAAATTGAGAACCACCAGAAGAGGAAGCGAACATAGGGCTCGAGGAGGAAAAGTATTTAGCTTTAAGAAGGTTAAGCTAAGCAGGACGATCATCAAGGGTCATAATCTTCCACCACCATTTTAACAAAAGGCACTTATTCATGATTCTGGTGTTAATGATGCCAAGGCCCCCATGTTCTTAGGTCTGCAAATGAGGTCCCACTTGACCATCCTATATTTTCGTTTGTTATCGGAGGAGTTCCAGTAAAAGGCACCCCTGTGCTTATCGAAGCCCACGTGGGTCCCTTCAGACAGAAGATAGAAGCCCATTAGAAACATCGGGAGAGAAGAAAGGCAGGAGTTGGTAAGGGCGACCTTGCCCGCCTGAGAGTTATAACGCCCTCGCCACGGCAAAACTCTATTGCCGACTTTAGTCACAGCCGGAGCAAACTCTTTGGCCAAAAGCTTAAGCGGGGAGATGGGTAGGCCCAAATATTCGAGAGGAAAGGATCCTAGCAAGCAGTTCAAGAGATGGGCGACCTTCTGCGCTTCCGAGGCAGATACCCTAGTCACCATGACCTCGCTTTTAGAAAAATTGATTTTAAGGCCCGACAAGGCTTCAAAGCAGAGGAGAAGAAATTTCAGATTCGTGATGGAATTATCATTAAGTTCAACCATAATGATGGTGTCGTCTGCATACTGAAGATGAGAGATGCCATTAGGAATAAGGTGGGAGCTAACCGGCGAGATGTGGTCAGCAGCCGCAGCACGGGAGAGAATGTGAGATAAAGCATCAGCCACAAAATTGAAGAGCAAGGGAGACGCCGGATCTCCTTGCCTCAGGCCCCTACCGTTCGCAAAGAAATTATTGGTCTGGCCATTGACAGCCACCGCCGTGTGCCCACCAGAAACCAGTTGCATCAGGCGGTGGACCACCGAACCATCGAAGCCCTTGGCCAACAGAACCTGGCGGAGAAAACTCCAGCTGACTAAGTCATACGCCTTTTCGAAATCAAGTTTAAGGACCACATCCTTGGTTTTCTTACAATGAAGGTCATGGATTATCTCATGTAGGCAAAGCACCCCGTCCAGAATGAATCTACCCTTAATGAATGCGGATTGAAAGGGGCTAATAACCCGATGGGCGATCAGAGAGATCCTAGTAGCCATCCCCTTGGCAGGAATCTTAGCAAAATTGTTAATCAAAGCAATGGGTCTAAATTGGGAGATCAAGTCAGCACCTTTGACTTTAGGGATGAGGGTGAGAACTGCATAGTTAAGTCTGGAGATGTCAACCGTCCCCAACCAAAAGCCTTGAGATATAGCCATAATTAAGCCCTTTAGCTGAGGCCAGAATTGCCGGAAGAAAGGAATGGAAAAGCCGTCAGGCCCAGAGGCCGCATTCGGGTTGCCAGTGCGTATCGTCTCAAAAATTTCCTCTTCCGTGGGAGGGGTCAGCAAACTCTCATTATCAGCGAACGAAAGCTGGTCCAGAGAAGACCAAAAGGACGAGGCCAAATTAAAGCCTACCACGGGTTTATCAGCTAGGAGGTTAGAGAAGAAATCAACCACGTGACGCATAATCACCGAGGGGTCAGAGACCCTGACGCCGTCTATCACAAGGCTATCAATAATGCATCTCTGGCGCCTGCCGTTAGCAATCGCAAAGAAGTAAGACGTAGGAGAGTCACCCTTTAAGGTCCAGTTGATAGTACCACGTTGTTTCCAATACACTTCCTCTTGCCTACGAATGCCCAGTAGCGCCTCTTCTAAACCATACCGAGTTTGCCATTCAGTCGAGGACAGCCCAGAACTATCGGCGCGTTCATCTAAAACACCAATTTGAGCCACCAACCTAGCTTTGTCACGCCTTGACTCAACGTAGTGATTTTTAGACCAGCCTCTAAGGAATCGACGCAGAAAATAGGAGCATTGATGCCAGTCATCCATGGGGCCAAAAGAGCGACGAGTAGAGGACAGGAAAGACAGGATCTTTTGAGCCACCAACTCATTAAAACCCTCCACTTGTAGCCATGAAGCATCAAACTGGAATCTCGGGAAACCCACTGGGCGTGAACCATCATCTAGAATCAAGGGGGTATGATCAGAGCCAACACAGGCAGGGCTCTAAGACTGACCCGGGGGAATAAAGAATCCCACCTAGGGCAAACAAAAACCCTATCAAGAACAGAGCGAATAGGGGGAGTTTGATGGTTAGACCAAGTGAAACGGGCTCCAACCCTAGGAATCTCACGAATAGCCGTGTCCCTAATGAAAGCATTAAAAGCATCAGCCAGGGGCCAAGAGAAGTTGGACGAGCTCTTGTCAGAAGGAAAACGGAGCATGTTAAAATCGCCCCCGATCAAGAGGGGTAGCTGGCATGATTCAATTTTAATACTAATCTCATCCAGGAAGGCATAAGACATCGCATGGTCAGCCGGACCATAAACCACCATGATCTCCAACAAGGAGTTGAGGGATCGTAGAGAAACCACCATGCTAGCCCAAAAAATGCCATGGTCGAAAGCCACAAAATCAAAAGTATCTTTTTTGGCACCAAGCAGAAGACCACCGGAGTGCCCAGCCGAGGCCACATAGTTCCAATGGAATATGTCTATCCCAGCAATGCCCGATAATTCGTTGGAGGAAAAGGAAGATTTGATAGTCTCGACAAGGCCAATAAATTCTACGTTTTCGGATCGGACCAGGTCTTTAAGTTGGTCCATGCGCCCCCTAGCGCCAAAACCACGAATATTCCAGAATAGGGCCTTCATCTAAAAGATAGGTTTTTGATACGGAGACTCGACCTGCTCGGTGCCATGCAGGATTTAGCACGCTTCCTTGTCACACGAATAGAAGTCACTGAGGGAGCTTGACACCTGTGAACTCCCCCCTCATCCCCATCGGCCACAACCGGAGGAGCGCCCGAACCCACCCGAATCTCCTTGGCTTTCGCAATATCAGCCTGGGCAATTTCATTTGCCCTAATAACACCAAGAATAGATGAAGGGGAACCCATGCTAGAATCTAAGCAAATACCAACATCATCTAGAATTTTGAGCAAGTGATCATCAGTTTGAGAAGGAAGAACTAAACGCATAGGAGAGGCAGCCGTGGGGAGGGGGGAGGGGCTGGGGACGAACCTGAAGGAGGCAGATCCCGAGCCGCAGCACGCCGAGCCGCCCGATCGACCACCCGCTCGCCGTTGTTGGAGACATGGCCGCTCTTGCGGGCCGTAGACGCAGGCGAGCGCACAGAAACAGGACGAGCGCGACTGGGAGAAGCCGCAACAGAGGACGGGCCCGAAGCCGCACCCAAATCAACATCAAGCCTGCAATGTGTTGTCTGTTGGATATGAAATTGTGGTGAACATTTGTTTTTGTGGTGAACATTTGTTGCATATGAAATGTGAATTTGCTTTTGCATGGCCAGGGACTAGATAATGAGAAAATAAAACTCATTGCGTGCATGCTATTGTTCATTGCATTTCACATGGTTGCGTATAAGAGAGCATGCACGATGAACACATACAACACACACGCTTGTGACACATACAACGTGTGCGATGAATGAATCAGCACATACAACTGTGACATAGGCAGCATGTGTGATGGATGGACCAACACACACGTCCATCCAACGAATCATGTGCAATGAATACAATCATCCCACACAATTGTGCTTCTCCAGAAACGTGCAAGGGGGTATATAACAACACACGATACCAAGATAATAATCATGTGTGATGTACAATCTATCTCACACGTAAAGTTCTGGCTAAATATGTGTGATAGCTCGTAACATTACACGCTTTCCTCCACGCCTATCGTGTGAGATGGGTTCCCCTAACGTACACAGATATCCGGTATAGTGTGCGAGCACCCCCTATCACACACCATCGCAAGGTGACGGTTTGCATCTCCGTGTATGATATGGGTTGTGCAATGGAAAAAATCTGCACTAGTCGACATTGGGTCTTCGTGGGCTTGAGGGTGTTGAATAGATTTACTCCTATAGTTTGTACATATGAGAAACATCAAAAGCATCAAAAGCATAAGAAACTGCCTATAGTTTGTACATGTGAGGATAGAGAAAACCAACACCATGGGACTGGTTTTCCTCTCTAGTCCGGTTTTGGACAAAATTTATCCGTTTTTGAAAGATGAGGGACTAAATGTCACAATTTTTTTGAGGGGCGTGATCTAAACTTTCGGTAAATTTGAGGGACCAAAAACATACTTTTAATTTTGATTTTGTTTGCTAGCTTTCACCTTGTTTTTTTTCTTATAAACCGACCAACTATGTATTTGTTTTTTCTCTCTTAATGAAATCGGCAGAGCTCCTGCCTTAGGCTGGTCATAGCGGGAGTAACTAAGCAAGTAACATAGCGCATTCCAAGACAAGTTTGCTTATGTGGCATATAGTTTATGAGGAGAGAGGTGTTTGGAGTAATATAATATGTTACTGTAACATAACGCAAACCAAAGCAAAATGAGTCTATAATGTAATAAATGCAATCATCTATGATACTACTTGTATGTTACTTTGCACTATGAAGGTAGTAACAAAGACTAGTGTCATATGCATGACACTAGTCTAAGTTACTCCCCACTATGACCAGCCTTACTCGTCAAATAAAATATAGCCTTTGTCAAATGTTTTTCTCCTTAAGACTAGCCACAATGGAGAGTAACATACACTAGTAACATACACATATCCCTAGACTAAGTTACTAACTTCATAGTGGGTAGTAACTTAAGTGTGGTAACATGCAAAGTTTTATTTATTAGGTTATAGACTCATATTGCATTGGGACATGTGATGTTACAGTAACTAGCTAAGTTACTACTACAACTAGCTCTCTCCTCATTAACTCATTGCCACATAAGCAAATTTGCTGAGTTGGACCCGATATTACTGCTGAATTTACTCCCACTGTGGCTAGTCTAAGAAAGTTGCGCATGATTGCAAATCGAAGTCCATGTTTTCCGAGCAACCAACAGAGTGGTGCAAAGATAATAGAGTTTCCAATTAATTATGAGAAAACCGGTTAACGAGATACATAATGTCAAGGCTGCACCAGTCTTCTTTGTACTATCATGTTTGATTATGAATAGATCAGAAAATTCTCTCTCTCTCTCTCTCTCTCTAAAAAAAAGGCCGCACCATTCGAAAAAGTGTAGCAAGAAGAAATTCAGGCTCATCTGGATAATGATCTTAATACCACTCAAGTAGTTATCATGAGAACATTCGTTTCTCATTAACGTACTTACAATCACACCACTTTGGAAGTACACTATTTTGGTTCCCTCTACCGTTTTCAGTTAACACGACGGATGGCAAACAAAGGAAAATGAAATCAGCAGCACCGGTGGTACTGGTACACCGGCCGTTTAGAGCAACAATTACTTGAACATGTAATTTTTAGTGAACACGTGATAATTGGTTGATTAATTAATTAGAGCTTTTAGGCATATTCTGTCCATGAGGATCTGTGCATTCATGCGACGGCCAAGCATAGATCAGTCAGTTGTGGAGAACGGCTTGTAGACCTTTAGATCGGACATTATCCCGGCGATGGAGCCGGCGGCGGCGGCAATGGTGATGATGAGGCAGGCGAGGCTGAGCAGCTGTAGGCACACCCACTGCGAGCTCCACCTGGGTATCTTCTTCTGCACGATGTACATCTCCACGGGGAAGTAGACGGTGAGCGGCCAGAACCCGATGGCGCCGAGGAAGCCGACGACGTCGTTGAAGAAGGGCAGCAGCATCGACACCACCGTCGTCGCCACCACGAACGCCGACCGCCACGTCAGGCGGAAGAGGTTGAGCTTGAAGCCGGAGGAGACGAGCGGGACCTGGATCTCTCCGGTGATGAACCCTGACTTGGGCCACCTCTGCTGCGCCCACTTCTCGACGAAGGCGAACAGGGGCTGGCAGTAGACCTGGTAGGCGCCGACGAGGTGGACGACGATGGCGGCGTTGGCGATGTCGAGGAGCCAGAAGGGCTCGTAGAAGCCGAAGCCGGTGAGGAGGTTCCCGGGTGCGTCGTCGCCGAAGGCGGCGTAGCCCATGCAGCCGCAGAGCATGTAGAAGAGCGTGGTGGTGGCGACGCTGACGAGGGTGGCGCGGCGCATGACCTTGGCCTCGGACGGCGGCGGCGCCCTGATGGTGTCCTGGATCTCGATGAGGATGAGCGAATAGGAGTAGGCGAAGGCGATGTCGCCGAACGCCTGGAGGCTCCGCCAGACCTTGTCGATGGGCGTGACGGCGCCGATGCTGATGCCGGTGAGGCTGCCCTTGACGCCCTTGTTGGCGACCACCTGGACGATGCCGAGGCCGAGGCCGATGGCGGAGTAGGTGAAGGACATGATGGCGGCCAGGATGGAGAGCCAGGAGATCTGGTCGAAGTCCGGGATCTGCGAGAAGAAGATCTGCGCCACGCCGAAGATGACCATGTAGGGCGTGCTCGAGATGTGGCACGGGTTCACGTGCCCCTTGACGTGGAAGCAGTTGGCCCTCTTGATCGCACTGCATCATACAGTTCACAAGCGACGGTAAGTTCACGTTCACCAGCTAGCACAGATCAAGACCATGGTTGCAGAAAGTTGTGGGTGCTCACAGCATGCTAATGGAGGCGGCGATGGTGTATCCGATGGCGACGCCGACGATGTTGGCGTACTGCAGGAATCCGCAGAGCTGGACCTTGATGCCACCTGCTCGACGGAACGGCAAGAGAGAGAAGCAGAGTGAGCTCTGCTCTGCATGCATGCATGCATGTAGCTGCGAATTACGCGAGCTCGGGTGAACAGTAGGAGGCATGCAGACGTACTGAGGTTGGCGTTGACGGCGTCCATGTAGGTGTAGTTGCGCTTGCCGGTGGTCTCGTCGCCGTAGCGGTAGCAGTCGGAGAGCAGCGAGGAGGTGTAGTAGGTGACGAGGGAGAAGAGCAGCATGACGGCGGGGCCGGCCACCCAGCCGAGCTGCCCGATGGCCCAGGCCAGCGACAGCACCCCGGACCCGATCACCGCCGTGATGATGTGCGCGCTCGCCGTCCACATCGTCCCTGCGGCACACCAAAAGTCCACGTCAGTTTGTCCCGTCGCGCACGTTTGAGGCGGCCGTACCACATGATCGCAGTAGCATCTTTCTTTCTTCCTTACCGGTGCGCTTGAGGCGGCCGTCGTCGTCGTAGCACTTGGAGCCGCCAGCCTGGCCGTGCTCCACGGAGGACACCTCCATGGCCGCCGCCGCCGCGCCCCCCTGCAGGTAGTAGTTCTTGCCCACGCCGTTCTCCCCCATCTCTGCACCAGCCACAACGCCCGATCGAGCAGTGAGATCACAGCTAGAGCACACAGTACAGGCCGATCGGTATCTCGTTGTACCTCAGGTAAGTAGCACCGCGACTACAATATATAGCGTCAACCAAGGTGTGGAGGGTGGCTGCCGGCTAGTGAGCGGGACGCAGAGAGCGCCAAGACTGCTCGCGGGGTGGAATTCAAAGGCGGCCGGTTTACCGCTCCACTAGACCGACCGAGGTCGTATAGTGGGCGGGGGTGAGCGAGTGCAGTGTGAGGAAGAGATAAGAGCGGGGGCGGCGATTTATAGGCGCCTGCCTGGAAGGTTGGTGGGTGTTCGTTCATCCGGGTCTGGGCTCGAGGAGGTGGGGACGCTGAGCTAGGGAATTTTGTAGCGTACACCAAGGGTATTTAGCATCTGTTCTCGGCGATCTTTAAGTTGAAACCGATGTTAGGGGCTGGTAGAGCATTGCCTGATGCCTCTATTATGTGAAGAGGAATATGTCATAGCGTGTCTCTCGCCCACTTGGGCCGATCGCATGTGTAGATGTACGACGGTTCGGAGATCAAGTGGCGTGCATGCATGCATGGGTGTAGCATGCAAACTTGTCGTTTATTGGTACATATCTCTGGTGTGTGTGTGAGAGAGAGAGACCTTGGGCTATCTAAGAAAAAAATCCAATTTAAAAGAAAAACAAATTTGCTTAGCTAAAATATTTTGCTGAATTGATGGCCAGGGTTTTTGCAGAAGAATGGACCACGCGAGGCTCCTCTAGCTAGTGGCACGAAGGGAAAAAACGTGGCCGATCGGTGTAATGGTTGGACCCCTCCTCCCCCTCCTCTATCTCCTACGGGCACACATGTCAACTTGCCTCTTGCCCTGTCTCCTCACTACAGCTATAGCTGCATTGGTCAGCGAGAACAGCGCGCCTAGCTAGCTAGCAAGTTGTTACACACGGCCCGATTGAAAACGATGACACATGCACCTGCACGCATGTGCATGCACTCCACCACGCAAGATCATCAAATATCTAAGCTAAGGAGGCGATGGAGTAACAAACATGCGCGGCATGCACCTTAAGATAAGATAGGATCGCCACAGTGCATGCATGCATGCATTGAGATTTCTTACCTTTGCAAAAATAGCCTCCTCTACTTGGTCTCCTCTCCCCTTGCAAGAGAGAGTCACGAGACAAGTTCGGGGCTATAAAGTGTTATGTCAAGAGACAAGAGATGGGGTTAAACTTGTTGTGATGGTGTGTTCAAGTGTGTCCAATGGTAATGGTATTTATAGGGGTGGGCAGGGCTGGCTTTAGGGTGTACAACGTGTTTCTGGCATTTTTCATGCATGCATGGCTTGGCTGGATGATACTGTACTGTACGCTCAAGGGAGGCCCTCGGGTGTTTGTACCCCACAGGTTCTCGACCATCCTTTTTGCCGCGGCGTAGAATATGTTCGGTGCCCCTCTCGGCCACGAGATTAAGTAAGTTGATCGCCCACTAGGGATCGTATCACGATCTGCTTGTTCCCGGCCAGATGCGTCGTGAAAATAAGGGAAGACTTCGCGCCCATGGTTTCTCACATTTTTTGCAAAATGTCGAAGTGTGTGGCTCCTAACGGCAAGTACAGGGGTGATTTAGCGGTGAGAAGTGAAATGCTGGAAATGATATTTGCTCGGCCTGGATTTGCTTGTCTGGCGAACATATCCTGTTCGTACCGTTGTTGTGGCCTTATCCTACAGAACTCCCGCTGATCATGGATGCTAACAAAGCAGCTCGGCTGATTGATGCCTAGAGTGTAGACGTCTCATGTTTGCAACGAGCAACCAAAGTGTTAGCGGTGTGCTAGCTAGCAGTAGTAGTTTAAATTCGAGAAATAGAGTCATTAGTTGGTGAAGGCTCAATCCACAAATCTCTTAGGAGTCACGTAGTCTAGCTATAAGAAAAGTAGAGGCCGCCTAAGATTTGTTTACCGAAAACTAGGTTAAACGGATGGTGAAGATTAAGTACAGAGAAAGATTGGAGCTAGTGTCCTTATTATCCCGAGCTCAAATGCTTTTGCTATAAACAGTATATTTTTTTACAGCAAACATTGCTTACTTTTCTGAGTGTGTGAAGATATTGGTGGTGAAATCACATTCATGAGGTTTGGGGAAAAATAACAAGCCAGCCTTTCAAAAATGCTTTCAGAAATGGTCCGAAACAGAGCACCTTGAGGCGCCTCTGGGAAACCAGGGTTTCAGCTAACCGAAAGCTTTGCTCATCCGGTAGCGTCCGGTAAGAGTGTGTGTGGCTCTGAAGTGGGGTCGACACGCCGAGTGGCCTTGTTGGACTAGTTTTACCTTAGGTGGAGGACTTGATGCTTCCGACTCCTTTGAACCAATCTAGGCTCTCATGGTCCTGAATTGGGAGGAACGGGTGTGCATATCATACTTTATAATGGATGAGTTGGAGCATCCCTATAGAGTTAAATCTTTCGAAAAGCCGTGCCCGCGGTTATATGGCGACTTGAAAATTTGTAACATCCGATTATAGAGAACTGAAACTAACAACTAAAACTTGCCAACCGTGTGCGTATCGTGATTGTCACTTCTTGTGAGATCAGGATCAAGAAGTGGACACAGTGGGATTATGAATGACTCCTAGGTTGGTGTTTAGGATCACTTATTGATTATTCTAGCTGTGCGCCCTTATGCGTAGGAATTACTCTTCTAGTACTCATAGGACTAGATGGTTTACAAATGCTTAGTGTCTGCTGCAATCCTCACCACTTAACCATATCCAACCCATTAAGTATTGTTAGTCTTGATATCCTTGGTAATGTTATTGTTGAGTCTCAATGACTTACGGATACTGCAGCAACATCAGGCGCAGTTACATGTAAAGTGATGCTCTAACATGAGAGCGATGTATCTTCTATTTAGAGTTCTTCTTCTTCATCGTCGATTATAGGATGGTATCCCAGTTGGCGCCTGGGATTAGCAGGGTGGACGTTGCTTTATTTATTGGGGGCCCTCTTTAGACCAATTTGCTTCTAATCCGCTACTTGGATTTTGCCTTCTAATTGATGCTTGGAATGTGTTGTTGGGTCATGTGACCTCTGATTGGTGATTTGGCTGTGTGCCTATGTTTGACATTTGTATGCCATACTACTACTCTTGTATTTTCATCTCTTCAGTTGATGTCGTATTTGTTGTGATGTCATCCTTGTTACAGATATGTGACACTTGCGTGTATGATATTAGTCAAATGTTGGGGCATTACTAATATGCGCTTCTATCCTTAGCGAGACTTGTAAGTCTGCGTTCGGGCTAGAACCGCATGTTGAGTGTTACACCACCCCTTTCTTTTACGACACGGAGCGTTCAGCTACATAGTGTGAAAAAGCCTTTGATGCAAGATTGTCGTGGGTTGTCATGTGTAAAATAAGGTCTGTTGGCATAACCGCATGAACAAGCCCAAGTGCAAGAAAAGGAAAAGAAAAAAGGTACAGATTCCGGAGAGCCAACAATCAATGTCTAGGAGGTGAAGCTAAAATGCGTATTCGCAAAACAAGATCAATCATGCCACCTAGTCGGTCCTTGTCCCGCTGCCTACAGACCGGGTGTGAGAGCTACAACAACGTGCATTGGCAATGCCGCGTCACCGACTACTCCATCGGCCCCCTCGAGATATGCGTCATCTATGAGGGCACCTTCGATAAGTTCATCGACAACACGCTCAGCCACGGCACGCCATTCAACCAGTACATGGCACCGCGGTGAGGGCATGCACGTGAGTCCCAATTTCCCCAATTGGATCTGTTGGTGTATGATAATCCCCAAGTGCATGGAATCATCGTAGCAATTTTCAAAGGTGGAAGTGATAAGTATGAAGTGTCGAACCCACAAGGAGCTAAAGGTAAGATCAATATTCTCCCAAGTCCTATCTGCCACTGATACGACTCTACGTACACCGAACGTTTGCTTCCAACTAGAAACGATAAATAAAACTACGTTGTGGGTATGAAGAAGATAACTTTGCATGGTATCGGAGAGATAAAATATAAAAGTAGGTGCTGTTATCATAAAGTTAGAATATATTACTAAATATTATAAATAGTGAGTGTGGAATAATGATGGATCAGTGTGTGGAATTTTCTTAGGCAATTGTTAACAAGACCGATAGTCGTCATTGCAATTTCATATGAGGGAGAGGCATAAGCTAACATACTTTCTGTTCTTGGATCATATGCACTTATGATTGGAACTCTAGCAAGCATCCGCAACTACTAAAGATTATTAAGGTAAAACCCAACCATAGTATTAAAGCATCAAGTCCCCTTTATCCCATACGCAACAACCCCCTTACTCGGGTTTATGCTTTTGTCACTCAAGCAACCCACTATAAGCGAATCATGAACGTACTGCAACACCCTACAACGGGAATCCCTCACGCTTGCACGACACGAAGGGCACAATAGGACAGCACCAATATAAAACATACAACTCATACCAATCTAGATCAGCAATCAACCCAAAGACAAAGGATATCTACTCAAAACATCATAGGATGGCAACACATCATTGGATCATAATTTGTGGCATAAAGCACCATGTTCAAGTAGGGATTACAGCGGGGTGCGGGAGAGTGGACCGTGTAAAAGAGATGAGGATGTTGATGATGATGGTGATGTTGATGAAGACGATCACCGCGACGATGATTCCCCTCCCGATGGCACTCCGGTGCCACCGAGAGAGAGGAGGAGAGGTTCTCCCCCTTGTGCTTCCTCCTCCATGGCCTCCCCCTGGATGGGGAGAGGTTCTCCCTCTGGTCCTTGTCCTTCATGGTGATGATGGCCCCTCCGGGATCCTCCTCCATAGCCTCCGGTGATGATGGCCCCCTCCGGCAGGGTGCCAGAGAGGGCCTAGATTGATTTCTCGTGGCTACAAAGGCTTGCGGTGGCGGAACTTCCGATCTAGGTTAATTTCTGGAGGTTTGGGTATTTATAAAAGAGGTTGGCGTCGAGAACAAGTCAGGGGGCCCCACGGGTAGTCCACGAGGCACAGGGGCGCGCCTAGGGGGGTGGGCGCGCCCCCACCCTCGTGGGGCCCACGGGACTCCCCTCCGATAGATTTTTGTTCCAGTATTTTTTATATTTCCAGAAAAATTCTCCGTTGATTTTCATCGCATTCCGAGAATTTTTATTTCTGCACAAAAACAACACCGGCAGTTCTACTGAAAACAATGTCAGTCCGGGTTAGTTCTAATCAAATCATACTAAAATCATATGAAACTATTGTAAACATGGCATGCATACTTCATAAATTATAGATACGTTGGAGACATATCAGTGTACTAAAGTTTAGGTACTTCAGTACCCCGGACTTGTGCACAAACAGTAATAGCTTTCTTGGTGCCAAGTCTTGCCGAAGGAATGTGGTAACAAGTTCTACACTTAGTTAATAATGCTATGAAGAAGACTTCAAGGAAGATGACTGAGAAGTACTAAGATTAGTACTTGAAGATCAAGACACTGGCAAGATCCTTGCTGGCAAGCAAGCAAAGACCTGGCAAGCTCCGAGCGCAGTAAGAATCCCACTACCTTGCCACCACTCCACCTCATCGATCAGGTTGTCATTTGTCGTGTAGATGTCGAGCGGGCAGGTGGGTAGGTGAGTCTTGTCTGGGCACATGTCAGCTCGCCGCCAAAGACACAACTTTAATGACACCCGTCCCAGGATCGTGTCAAGATAATAAGAGGCAGATAGGCGAATGACATAGAAGGAGAGGCGACCCTTGTCGGGGAGCTCCATCCACAAGACACCTCACGATGCACCTAATGCTTTTGTCCTAACCCGTCAGAGTTAGGTGTGTGGCACTGTAGCCACTATTTACCTTGTGCAAAGACTGTTTTGCCACTATGGTGACCCCTTTCCCTATGAAAGGAGGCACATGGCTACCTTTACAAAGTTTGACACTTTGCATGACCACGCGTGTAGCTGTATTTCCGTGCAACCTTGCCGGAATTGCGCTCCCTTGTACTTGTGTTCATACATCCAATATACTAAAGTACGAGTAGGGTTTTATTCTTCATAGAGGCCCGAACCTGGGTAAACTTCGTGTGTTCTCCTAGTTCTGCTCTTTGTGCTCGCCGATCTCCCCAGTCAAACCGCAAAGGGGTCTTTGTTGGTCCCATAGATCATCGTATGCACAACATATTTGGCGCTCTAGTGTTACTCCCTCGATTCAATCGTACATTAATCATACACGCAAATGTGTACGATCAAGATCAAGGACTCACGGGAAGATGTCACAACACAACTCTATACACAAATAAAATAATACAAGATTTATATTACAAGCCAGGGGCCTCAAGGGCTCAAATACATAAGCTCGATCACAGA
Source organism: Triticum urartu (assembly GCF_056163025.1). Classification (NCBI taxonomy): domain Eukaryota; kingdom Viridiplantae; phylum Streptophyta; class Magnoliopsida; order Poales; family Poaceae; genus Triticum; species Triticum urartu. The sequence continues at coordinate 463,394,299 of NC_141873.1, read as the reverse complement.
CGAGTCAGCGAAAACAACAATATCTGAGTACAGACATAAGTTAAATAAGTTTCCATAAGATGGCTAGCACAAACAGGGATACAGATCGAAGAGGTGCAGGCCTACTGCCTGGGATCCTCCTAAACTACTCTTGGTCGTCAGCGGCCTGCACGTAGTAGTAGGCACCCTCGGGGTAGTAGCAGTCGTCGTCGACGATGGCGTCTGGCTCCTAGGCTCCAACTTCTGGTTGCGACATCCGAGAAGAATGGAAAAGGAGGAAAAGAGGGAGCAAAGCAACCGTGAGTACTCATCCAAAGTACTCGCAAGAAATGATCTACACTACATATGCATCAATATCAATGAAATGGGTAGTATCTGTGGACTGAACTGTAGAATGCCAGAGTAAGAGGGGGATAGCTAGTCCTATCGAAGAGTACGCTTCTGGCAGCCTTCATCTTGAAGTATATAGAAGAGAGTAGCAAGTATAGCATCAATAACATCGTATAGCATAATCCTACCCGACGATCCTCTCCTCGTCACCCTGTGAGAGAGCGATTACCAAGTTGTATCTGGCACTTATGTGGGTGTGTTTTATTAAGTATCCGGTTCTAGTTGTAAGTTGTCGGAATACAACTCCAAGCGTCCTGTTAACATGGAGACGACTATTCGAATAGATAAACTTTCCTGCAGGGGTGCACCACATTGCCCTACACGCTCGATCCCTCTGGCCAGACAAACTTTTGTGGGTCATGTCCGGCCTCGGAAGATCAACACATCGCAACCCTACCTAGACCCAACAGAGCTCAGCACGCCAGTCTAAATCCTAAGCCCGCAGTGGTCTTGGGTCCATCGCCCTTTGCACTCTGCATGTTGCGAACATAGTCGGTGAGCAGACTTTACAAAAGTAGGTGCTTTACGCGGTCTAACCCGGCGCGTGCCACTCAGTCGCTGACGTCTGAAGAGCTTCGACTGGTACTACGACGCCGAGTGCCCATAACTATCCCCACGTAGTTGGTTAGTGCGTATAGGCCAAAAGACCAACTCAGGTCAAATATCCAAATCTCGTTAAGCGTGTTATTCTGAAACAACCGCAGACAACGACCGGGGACCAAGCCACCTCACTCCTGGGTGGTCTCTGATAACCCACAAGTATAGGGGATCACAACAATTTTTGAGGGTAGAGTATTCAACCCAAATTTATTGATTTGACACAAGGGGAGCCAAAGAATATTCTCAAGTATTAGCAGCTGAGTTGTCAATTCAACCACACCTGGAAACTTAATATCTGCAGAGAAGTATTTAGTATCAAAGTAATATGATAGTAGTGGTAATGATAGCAAAAGGTAACGGTAGCAAAAGTAATATTTTTGGGTTTTATAGTGATTGTAATAGTAGCAACGGAAAAGTAAATAAGCGAAGAACAATATAGGAAAAACTCGTAGGCATTGGATTGGTGATGAAGAATTATGCCTGATGCGATCGATCATGTAACAGTCATAACCTAGGGTGACACAAAACTAGCTCTAGTTCATCAATGTAATGTAGGCATGTATTCCGAATATAGTCATACGTGCTTATGGAAAAGAACTTGCATGACATCTTTTGTCCTACCCTCCCATGGCAGTGGGTGATAACCCACAAGTATAGGGGATCGCAAAATTTTTCGATAAGTAAGAGTGTCGAACCCAACGAGGAGCTAAAGGCAGAACAAATATTCCCTCAAGTTCCATCGACCACCGATACAACTCTACACACGCTTGATGTTCGCTTTACCTAGAACAAGTATGAAACTAGAAGTACTTTGTAGGTGTTGTTGGATAAGTTTGCAAGAATATAAAGATTATGTAAATAAAAAGTAGGGGCTTCTTAGATAAAGGCACAACTAAGTTAGTTTTAGTAAAGAGCTTTTTGTTACGAGAAAGTTATTTGTCCCTAGGCAATCGATAACTAGACTGGTAATCATTATTGCAATTTTATATGAGGGAGAGGCATAAGCTAACATACTTTATCTACTTGGATCATATGCACTTATGATTGGAACTCTAGCAAGCATCCGCAACTACTAAAGATCATTAAGGTAAAACCCAACCATAGCATTAAAGTATCAAGTCCTCTTTGTCCCATACGCAACAACCCCCTTACTCGGGTTTGTGTTTCAGTCACTCACACAACCCACTATAAGCGAATCATGAACATATTGCAACACCCTACAGCGGGGATCCCTCACGCTTGCGCGACACGGAGAGCACCATAGGACATCACCAATAATAAAACATGCAACTCAAACCAATCTTGATCATCAAATAGCCCATAGGACAAAACGGATCTACTCAAACATCATAGGATAGCCATACATCATTGAGAAATAATATATAGCATTGAGCACCATGTTTAAGTAGAGATTACATCAGGTAAGAGAGAGGTTACACCGCTGCATAGAGGGGGGAAGAGTTGGTGATGATGGCGGTGAAGTTGTTGGTGAAGATTGCGGTGATGATGATGGCCCCCGGTGGCACTCCCATGCCACCGGAAGCTAGGGGGAGAGAGCCCCCCTCCTCCTTCTTCTTCTTCTTCTTCTTCTTCCTTGACCTCCTCCCTAGATGGGAGAAGGGTTTCCCCTCTGGTCCATGGCCTCCATGGCGTGGGAGGGGCGAGAGCCCCTCCGAGATTGGATCTATCTCTCCGTCTCTCTCTGTTTCTGCGTTCTCAGATTCCACCCTTTCACCGTTTCTTATATTCCCAGAGATCCGTAACTCCGATTGGGATGAAATTTTAACACGATCTCTATCCGGATATTAGCTTTCCTGCGGCGAAAGAAGGGAACCAACCGCCTTACGGGGTGGCCACTGAAGGAAATATGCCCTAGAGGCAATAATAAAGTTATTATTTATTTCCTTATATCATGATAAATGTTTATCATGCTAGAATTGTATTAACCGGAAACATAATACATGTGTGAATACATAGGCAAAACAGAATGTCACTAGTATGCCTCTACTTGACTAGCTCGTTGATCAAAGATGGTTATTTTTCCTAACCATAGACATGAGTTGTCATTTGATTAACGGGATCACATCATTAGGAGAATGATGTGATTGACATGACCCATTCCGTTAGCTTAGCACACGATCGTTTAATATGTTGCTATTGCTTTCTTCATGACTTATACATGTTCCTATGACTATGAGATTATGCAACTCCCGTTTACCGGAGGAACACTTTGTGTGCTACCAAACGTCACAACGTAACTGGGTGATTATAAAGGTGCTCTACAGGTGTCTCCGAAGGTACATGTTGGGTTGGCATATTTTGAGATTAGGATTTGTCACTTCGATTGTCAAAGAGGTATCTCTGGGCCCTCTCGGTAATACACATGACTTAAGCCTTGCAAGCATTGCAAGTAATGAGTTAGTTGCGGGATGATGTATTACGGAATGAGTAAAGAGACTTGCCGGTAACGAGATTGAACTAGGTATTGAGATACCGACGATCGAATCTCGGGCAAGTAACATACCGATGACAAAGGGAACAACGTATGTTGTTATGCGGTTTGACCGATAAAGATCTTCGTAGAATATGTAGGAGCTAATATGAGCATCCAGGTTCCGCTATTGGTTATTGACCGGAGACGTGTCTCGGTCATGTCTACATAGTTCTCGAACCCGTAGGGTCCGCACGCTTAAAGTTCGATGACGGTTATATTATGAGTTTATGTGTTTTGATGTACCGAAGGAGTTCGGAGTCCCGGATAAGATCGGGGACATGACGAGGAGTCTCGAAATGGTCGAGACGTAAAGATCGTATATTGGACGACTATATTCGGACATCAGAAAGGTTCCGAGTGATTCGGATATTTTCGGGAGTACCGGGGAGTTACGGGAATTCGTATTGGGCCTTAATGGGCCATACGGGAAAGGAGAGAAAGGCCTCAAAGGTTGGCCGCACCCCTCCCCATGGGCTGGTCCAAATTGGACTAGGGAGGGGGGCGCCCCCTTCCTTCCTTCTCCTTTTCCCTTCCCTTTCCTTCTCTCCTACTCCTACTACTTGGAAGGGATCCTAGTTCTACTAGGAAAGAGGGAATCCTACTCCCGGTGGGAGTAGGACTCCTCTAGGGCGCGCCATAGAGAGGGCCGGCCCCTCCCCTCCTCCACTCCTTTATATACGTGGCCAGGGGGCACCCCATAGACACAACAATTGATCTCTTGATCTCTTAGTCGTGTGTGGTGCCTCCCTCCACCATAATCCACCTCGATCATATCGTAGCGGTGCTTAGGCGAAGCCCTGCGTCGGTAGAACATCATCATCGTCACCACGCCGTCGTGCTGATGAAACTCTCCCTCAACACTCGGCTAGATCGGAGTTCGAGGGACGTTATCGAGTTGAACGTGTGTAGAACTCGGAGGTGTCGTACGTTTGGTACTTGGATCGGTCGGATCGTGAAGACGTACGACTACATCAACCGCGTTGTCATAACGCTTCCGCTTTCGGTCTACGAGGGTACGTGGACAACTCTCTCCCCTCTCGTTGCTATGCATCACCATGATCTTGCGTGTGCGTAGGAAATTTTTGAAATTACTACGTTCCCCAACAGTGGCATCTGAGCCAGGTTTTATGCGTTGATGTAATGTGCACGAGTAGAACACAAGTGAGTTGTGGGCGATATAAGTCATACTGCTTACCAGCATGTCACACTTTGGTTCGGCGGTATTGTTGGATGAAGCGGCCCGGACCGACATTACGCGTACGCTTACGCGAGACTGGTTCTACCGACGTGCTTTGCACATAGGTGGCTGGCGGATGTCAGTTTCTCCAACTTTAGTTGAACCGAGTGTGGCTACGCCCGGTCCTTGCGAAGGTTAAAACAACACCAACTTGACAAACTATCGTTGTGGTTTTGATGCATAGGTAAGAACGGTTCTTGCTAAGCCCGTAGCAGCCGCGTAGAACTTGCAACAACAAAGTAGAGGACGTCTAACTTGTTTTTGCAGGGAATGTTGTGATGTGATATGGTCAAGACATGATGCTAAATTTTATTGTATGAGATGATCATGTTTTGTAACCGAGTTATCGGCAACTGGCAGGAGCCATATGGTTGTCGCTTTATTGTATGCAATGCAATCGCGCTGTAATGCTTTACTTTATCACTAAGCGGTAGTGATAGTCGTGGAAGCATAAGATTGGGGAGACGACAACGATGCTACGATGGAGATCAAGGTGTCGCGCCGGTGATGATGGTGATCATGACGGTACTTCGGAGATGGATATCACAAGTATAAGATGATGATGGCCATATCATATCACTTATATTGATTGCGTGTGATGTTTATCTTTTATGCATCTTATCTTGCTTTGATTGACGGTAGCATTATAAGATGATCTCTCACTAAATTTCAAGATAAAAGTGTTCTCCCTGAGTATGCACCGTTGCCAAAGTTCGTCGTGCCCAGACACCACGTGATGATCGGGTGTGATAAGCTCTACGTCCATCTACAACGGGTGCAAGCCAGTTTTGCACACGCAGAATACTCAGGTTAAACTTGACGAGCCTAGCATATAACAGATGTGGCCTCGAAACACTGAGACCGAAAGGTCGAGCGTGAATCATATAGTAGATATGATCAACATAGTGATGTTCACCATTAAAACTACTCCATCTCACGTGATGATCGGACATGGTTTAGTTGATATGGATCACGTGATCACTTAGAGGATTAGAGGGATGTCTATCTAAGTGGGAGTTCTTAAGTAATATGATTAATTGAACCTTAATTTATCATGAACTTAGTCCTGATAGTATTTGCATATCTATGTTGTAGATCAATAGCTCGCGTTATTGCTTCCCTATGTTTTATATGTGTTCCTAGAGAAAACTAAGTTGAAAGATGATAGTAGCAATGATGCGGACTGGGTCCGTATCTGAGGTTTATCCTCATTGCTGCACAGAAGAATTATGTCCTTGATGCACCGCTAGGTGACTGACCTATTGCAGGAGCAGATGCAGACGTTATGAACGTTTGGCTAGCTCAATATGATGACTACTTGATAGTTTAGTGCACCATGCTTAATAGCTTAGAATCAGGATTTCAAAGACGTTTTGAACGTCATGGAGCATATGAGATGTTCCAGGAGTTGAAGTTAATATTTCAAGCAAATGCCCGGATTGAGAGATATGAAGTCTCCAATAAGTTCTATAGCTGCAAGATGGAGGAGAATAGTTCTGTCAGTGAACATATACTCAAAATGTCTGGGTATCATAATCACTTGACTCAACTGGGAGTTAATCTTCCTGTTGATAGTGTCATTGACAGAGTTCTTCAATCACTGCCACCAAGCTACAAGAGCTTCGTGATGAACTATAACATGCAAGGTATGGATAAGACGATTCCCGAGCTCTTCGCAATACTAAAAGCTGCGGAGGTAGAAATCAAGAAGGAGCATCAAGTGTTGATGGTCAACAAGACCGCCAGTTTCAAGAAAAAGGGCAAAGGAAAGAAGAAGGGAAACTTCAAGAAGAATAGCAAGCAAGTTGTGCTCAGGAGAAGAAACCCAAATCTGGACCTAAGCCTGAAACTGAGTGCTTCTACTGCAAGCAGACTGGACACTGGAAGCGGAACTGCCCCAAGTATTTGGCAGATAAGAATGATGGCAAGGTGAACAAAGGTATATGTGATATACATGTTATTGATGTGTACCTTACTAGAGCTTGCAGTAGCACCTGGGTATTTGATACTAGTTCTGTTGCTAATATTTGCATCTCGAAACAGGGACTACGGATTAAGCGAACACTGGCGAAGGACGAGGTGACGATGCGCGTGGGAAATGGTTCCAAAGTCGATGTGATCGTAGTCGGCACGCTACCTCTACATCTACCTTCGGGATTAGTATTAGACCTAAATGATTGTTATTTGGTGCCAGCGTTGAGCATGAACATTATATCTGGATCTTGTTTGATGCGAGACGGTTATTCATTTAAATCAGAGAATAATGGTTGTTCTATTTATATGAGTAATATCTTTTATGGTCATGCACCCTTGAAGAGTGGTCTATTTTTGATGAATCTCGATAGTAGTGATACACATATTCATAATGTTGAAGCCAAAAGATGCAGAGTTGATAATGATAGTGCAACTTATTTGTGGCACTGCCATTTAGGTCATATCGGTGTAAAGTGCATGAAGAAACTCCATACTGATGGACTTTTGGAATCACTTGATTATGAATCACTTGGTACTTGTGAACCGTGCCTCATGGGCAAGATGACTAAACCGTCATTCTCTGGTACTATGGAGAGAGCAACAGACTTGTTGGAAATCATACATACAGATGTATGTGGTCCGATGAATGTTGAGGCTCGTGGCGGATATCGTTATTTTCTCACCTTCACAGATGATTTAAGCAGATATGGGTATATCTACTTAATGAAGCATAAGTCTGAAACATTTGAAAAGTTCAAAGAATTTCAGAGTGAAGTTGAAAATCATCGTAACAAGAAAATAAAGTTTCTACGATCTGATCGTGGAGGAGAATATTTGAGTTACGAGTTTGGTCTACATTTGAAACAATGCGGAATAGTTTCGCAACTCACGCCACCTGGAACACCACAGCGTAATGGTGTGTCCGAACGTCGTAATCGAACTTTATTAGATATGGTGCGATCTATGATGTCTCTTACTGATTTACCGCCATCGTTTTGGGGTTATGCTTTAGAGACGGCTGCATTCACGATAAATAGGGCACCATCTAAATCCGTTGAGACAACGCCTTATGAACTGTGGTTTGGCAAGAAACCAAAGTTGTCGTTTCTGAAAGTTTGGGGCTGCGATGCTTATGTGAAAAAGCTTCAACCTGATAATCTCGAACCCAAATCGGAGAAATGTGTCTTCATAGGATACCCAAAGGAGACTGTCGGGTACACCTTCTATCACAGATCCGAAGGCAAGACATTCGTTGCTAAGAATGGATCCTTTCTAGAGAAGGAGTTTCTCTCGAAAGAAGTGAGTGGGAGGAAAGTAGAACTTGATGAGGTAACTGTACCTGCTCCCTTATTGGAAAGTAGTACATCACAGAAACCAGTTTCTGTGACACCTATACCAATTAGTGAGGAAGCTAATGATAATGATCATGAAACTTCAGATCAAGTTACTACCGAACCTCGTAGATCAACCAGAGTAAGATCCGCACCAGAGTGGTACGGTAATCATGTTCTGGAAGTCATGCTACTAGATCATGATGAACCTACAAACTATGAAGAAGCGATGGTGAGCCCAAATTCCGCAAAATGGCTAGAAGCCATGAAATCTGAGATGGGATCCATGTATGATAACAAAGTGTGGACTTTGGTTGACTTGCCTATTGATCGACAAGCAATTGAGAATAAATGGATCTTCAAGAAGAAGACTGATGCTGATGGTAATGTTACTGTCTACAAAGCTCGACTTGTTGCGAAAGGTTTTCAACAAGTTCAAGGGATTGACTATGATGAGACCTTCTCACCCGTAGCGATGCTTAAGTCTGTCCGAATCATGTTAGCGATTGCCGCATTTTATGATTATGAAATTTGGCAGATGGATGTCAAAACTGCATTCCTGAATGGATTTCTGGAAGAAGAGTTGTATATGATGCAACCGGAAGGTTTTGTCGATCCAAAGGGAGCTAACAAAGTGTGCAAGCTCCAGCGATCCATTTATGGACTGGTGCAAGCCTCTCGGAGTTGGAATAAACGCTTTGATAGTGTGATCAAAGCATTTGGTTTTGTATAGACTTTTGGAGAAGCCTGTATTTACAAGAAAGTGAGTGGGAGCTATGTAGCATTTCTGATATTATATGTGGATGACATATTACTGATTGGAAATGATATAGAATTTCTGGATAGCATAAAGGGATACTTGAATAAGAGTTTTTCAATGAATGACCTCGGTGAAGCTGCTTACATATTGGGCATTAAGATCTATAGAGATAGATCAAGACGCTTAATTGGACTTTCACAAAACACATACCTTGACAAAGTTTTGAAGAAGTTCAAAATGGGTCAAGCAAAGAAAGGGTTCTTGCCTGTGTTACAAGGTGTGAAGTTGAGTAAGACTCAATGTCCGACCACCGCAGAAGATAGAGAGAAAATGAAAGATGTTCCCTATGCTTCAGCCATAGGCTCTATCATGTATGCAATGCTATGTACCAGACCTGATGTGTGCCTTGCTATAAGTCTAGCAGGGAGGTACCAAAGTAATCCAGGAGTGGATCACTAGACAACGGTCAAGAACATCCTGAAGTACCTGAAAAGGACTAAGGATATGTTTCTCGTATATGGAGGTGACAAAGAGCTCATCGTAAATGGTTACGTAGATGCAAGCTTTGACACTGATCCGGATGATTCTAAATCACAAACCGGATACGTTTTTATATTGAACGGTGGAGTTGTTAGTTGGTGCAGTTCTAAACAAAGCGTCGTGGCGGGATCTACATGTGAAGCGGAGTACATAGCTGCTTCGGAAGTAGCAAATGAAGGAGTCTGGATGAAGGAGTTCATATCTGATCTAGGTGTCATACCTAGTGCATCGGGTCCAATGAAAATCTTTTATGACAATACTGGTGCAATTGCCTTGGCGAAGGAATCCAGATTTCACAAGAGAACCAAGCACATCAAGAGACGCTTCAATTCCATTCGGGATTTAGTCCAAGTGGGAGACATAGAAATTTGCAAGATACATACGGATCTGAATGTTGCAGACCCGCTGACTAAGCCTCTTCCACAAGCAAAACATGATCAGTACCAAGGCTCCATGGGTGTTAGAATCATTACTATGTAATCTAGATTATTGACACTAGTGCAAGTGGGAGACTGAAGGAAATATGCCCTAGAGGCAATAATAAAGTTATTATTTATTTCCTTATATCATGATAAATGTTTATTATTCATGCTAGAATTGTATTAACCGGAAACATAATACATGTGTGAATACATAGACAAACAGAGTGTCACTAGTATGCCTCTACTTGACTAGCTCATTGATCAAAGATGGTTATGTTTCCTAACCATAGACATGAGTTATCATTTGATTAACGGGATCACATCATTAGGAGAATGATGTGATTGACATGACCCATTCCGTTAGCTTAGCACACGATCGTTTAGTATGTTGCTATTGCTTTCTTCATGACTTATACATGTTCCTATGACTATGAGATTATGCAACTCCCGTTTACCGGAGGAACACTTTGTGTGCTACCAAACGTCACACCGTAACTGGGTGATTATAAAGGTGCTCTACAGGTGTCTCCGAAGGTACATGTTGGGTTGGCGTATTTCGAGATTAGAATTTTTTACTTCGATTGTCGGAGAGGTATCTCTGGGCCCTCTCGGTAATACACATCACTTAAGCTTTGCAAGCATTGCAACTAATGAGTTAGTTGCGGGATGATGTATTACGGAACGAGTAAAGAGACTTGCCGTTAACGAGATTGAACTAGGTATTGAGATACCGACGATCGAATCTCGGGCAAGTAACATACCGATGACAAAGGGAACAACGTATGTTGTTATGCGGTTTGACCAATAAAGATCTTCGTAGAATATGTAGGAGCCAATATGAGCATCCAGGTTCTGCTATTGGTTATTGACCAGAGATGTGTCTCGGTCATGTCTACATAGTTCTCAAACCCGTAGGGTCCGCACGCTTAAAGTTCGATGACGGTTATATTATGAGTTTATGTGTTTTCATGTACCGAAGGAGTTCAAAGTCCCGGATGAGATCGGGGACATGACGAGGAGTCTCGAAATGGTCGAGACGTAAAGATCGATATATTGGACGACTATATTCGGACATCAGAAAGGTTCCGAGTGATTCGGGTATTTTTGGGAGTACCGGGGAGTTACGGGAATTCGTATTGGGCTTTAATGGGCCATACAGGAAAGGAGAGAAAGGCCTCAAAGGTTGGCCGCACCCCTCCCAATGGGCTGGTCCGAATTGGACTAGGGAGGGGGGGCGCCCCCTTCCTTCCTTCTCCTTTTCCCTTCCCTTTCCTTCTCTCCTACTCCTACTACTTGGAAGGGACACTAGTTCTACTAGGAAAGGGGGAATCCTACTCCCGGTGGGAGTAGGACTCCCCTAGGGCACGCCATAGAGAGGGCCGGCCCCTCCCCTCGTCCACTCCTTTATATACGTGGCCAGGGGGCACCCCATAGACACAACAATTGATCTCTTGATCTCTTAGCCGTGTGCGGTGCCCCCTCCACTATAATCCACCTCGATCATATCGTAGCGGTGCTTAGGCGAAGCCCTGCGTCGGTAGAACATCATCACCATCACCACGCCGTCGTGCTGACGAAACTCTCCCTCAACACTCGGCTGGATCGGAGTTCGAGGGACGTTATTGAGTTGAACGTGTGCAGAACTCGGAGGTGCCGTACGTTCGGTACTTGGATCGGTCGGATTGTGAAGACGTACGACTACATCAACTGCGTTGTCATAACGCTTCCGCTTTCGGTCTACGAGGGTACGTGGACAACACTCTCCCCTCTCGTTGCTATGCATCACCATGATCTTGCGTGTGCGTAGGAAATTTTTGAAATTACTACGTTCCCCAACAGCCACGAGGGCCCAGGGCACGCCTGCCCCCCTGGGGCGCGCCCCCCTACCTCGTGCCCCCTCAAGCATCGTCTCGCGTAGATTTTTCTTCCCAAAAATCATATATATTCCAAAAAAATCTCCATCAGTTTTTATCCCGTTTGGACTCTGTTTGATATGGATATTCCGCGAAACAAAAAACATGCAGCAAACAGGAACTGGCACTGGGCACTGGATCAATATGTTAGTCCCAAAAATAGTATAAAAAGTTGTCAAAAGTATATGAAAGTTGAATAATATTGGCATGGAACAATCAAAAATTATAGATACGACGGAGACGTATCAGCATCACAAGCTTAATTCCTGCTTGTCCTCGAGTAGGTAAATGATAAAAAAGATAATTTTTGATGTGGAATGCTACCTAGCATAATCTTGATCACATATCTAATCATGGCATGAATATTAAGATACGAGTGATTCAAAACAATAGTCTATCATTTGACATAAAAACAATAATACTTCAAGCCTACTAATAAAGCAATCATGTCTTTTTAAAATAACAAGGCCAAAGAAAGTTATCCCTACAAAATCATATAGTCTGGCTATGCTCCATCTTCAGCACACAAAATATTCACATCATGCACAACCCCGATGACAAGCCGAGCAATTGGTTCATACTTTTTAACGCGCTTCAGCATTTTCAACCCTCATGCAATACATGAGCGTGAGCCATGGATATAGCACTATAGGTGGAATAGAATGGTGGTTGTGGGGAAGACAAAAAGGAGAAGATAGTCTCACATCAACTAAGCGTATCAACGGGCTATGGAGATGCCCATCAATAGATATCAATGTGAGTGAGTAGGGATTGCCATGCAACGGATGCACTAAGAGCTATAAGTGTATGAAAGGTCAAACTGAAACTAAGTGGGTGTGCATCCAACTTGCTTGCTCATGAAGACCTCGGGCGTTTGAGGAAGCCCATCATCAGAATATACAAGCCAAGTTCTATAATGAAAGTGATAACTCAAGAGACTCTCTATATGAAGAACATGGCACTACTTTTAAGCACAAGTGTGGTAAAAGGATAGTAACATTGCCCCTTCTCTCTTTTTCTCTCATTTTTTCTTTTCTTATTTTTTTGGGGCCTTCTCTTTTTTTGGCCTTTCTCTTTTTTTTTCTTTTTTTATATTTTCGTCCGGAGTCTCATCCCGACTTGTGGGGGAATCATAGTCTCCATCATCCTTTCCTCACTGGGGCAATATTCTAATAATGATGATCATCACACTTTTATTTACTTACAACTCGATATTACAACTCAATACTAGAACAAAGATATGACTCTATATGAATGCCTCCGGCGGTGTACCGGGATGTGCAATGATCTAGCGTAGCAATGACATCAAAAAATGGACAAGCCATGAAAATATCATGCTAGCTATCTTACGATCATGCAAAGCAATATGACAATAAATGCTCAAGTCATGTATATGATGATGATGGAAGTTGCATGGCAATATATTTCGGAATGGCTATGGAAATGCCATGATAGGTAGGTATGGTGGCTGTTTTGAGGAAGGTATATGGTGGGTTTATGGCACCGGCGAAAGTTGCGCGGTACTAGAGAGGCTAGCAATGGTGGAAGGGTGAGAGTGCGTATAATCCATGGACTCAACATTAGTCATAAAGAACTCACATACTTATTGCAAAAGTTTATTAACCCTCGAAGCAAAGTACTACTATGCATGCCCCTAGTGGGATAGATTGGTAGGAAAAGACCATCGCTCGTCCCCGACCGCCACTCATAAGGAAGACAATCAATAAATACCTCATGCTCCGACTTCGTTACATAACGGTTCACCATATGTGCATGCTACGGGAATCACAAACCTCAACACAAGTATTTCTACTAATCCACAACTACCCACTAGCATGACTCTAATATCACCATCTTTATATCACAAAACTATTGCAAGGAATCAAACATATCATATTCAGTGATCTACAAGTTTTATGTAGGATTTTATGACTAACCATGTGAATGACCAATTCCCGTCATCTCTCTAAATAGATATAAGTGAAGCAAGAGAGTTTAATTCTTTCTACAAAAGATATGCCCACGCTCTAACAAATATAAGTGAAGCAAAAGAGCATTCTACAAATGGCGGTTTTCTATGTAAAGAGAAACAGGCAATCCAAACTTCAAATGATATAAGTGAAGCACATGAAGCATTCTATAAAGCCATACTCAAAAGATATAAGAGAAGTGCATAGAGCATTCTATAAATCAACCAAGGACTATATCATACCAACATGGTGCATAAAAGAAAGATGAAAACTAAATGCAAAAAACGCTCCAAGATTGCACATATCGCATGAACGAAACGAATCCGAAAACATACCGATACTTGTTGAAGAAAGAGGGGATGCCTTCCGGGGCATCCCCAAGCTTAGAATCTTGAATATCCTTGAATATTTACTTGGGGTGCCTCGGGAATCCCCAAGCTTGAGCTCTTTCCTCTCTTCCTTCTTCTCACATCGAGACCTTCTCGATCATCGAACATTTCATCCACACAAAACTTCAACAGAAAACTCGGTAAGATCTGTTAGTATAATAAAGCAAATCACTACTCTAAGTACTGTTGCAAACCAATTTATATTTTGTTTTTGCATTGTGTCTACTGTAATATAACTTTTCCATGGCTTAATCCACTGATATAAATCGTTAGTTTCATCAAAACAAGCAAACTATGTATCAAAAACAGAATCTGTCTAAAACAGAACAGTCTGTAATAATCTGAACATTCACCATACTTATGATACTTGAAAAATTCTACCAAAATTAGGAAAAATAAAAAATTTGTATAGAAAGACACTGCAAAAAGAATCAGAACCATTTGACATTCCACCTAAACATGTAAAATCGCGCACTACAGCCAAAGTTTCTGTCCTGCACCGTACAAACCATCAAGCAAATGTAAACATCCTAAAGGCAAACCTTGGCACATTTTTTTTATAATACAATGGAATTGTACAAGGGGGTAATTATTTTTATTTAAAAGTTTCTGTAATCAAGATTCACACAGTTGCCGTGAGCATGAACAAAGTTCAAGGAGCTCTCCCACTTCAACAATGCTTGTCTTTCTCACTTTCACTTTCCTTTTTAAAAAAGTTTTGGGTTCCCCTCTTTATTTTTGTTGTTTTTAAACTATATGAAAGAACTCAACAGAAATAAATGACTCCCTAAAACTTCCGGGTTGTCTCCCTGGTAGCACTTTCTTTAAAGCCATTAAGCTAGGCATATAGTGCTCAAGTAGTGAATCCACCCAGATCCCAAGGTATGTCAAAGCCAATTTTAATTAACAATGATTTGTAATTTAGTAGTGAGCACAAAGTAACATATATCATGCAACAACGAAGTCTAACTCTCTTCCTATGTATCGGCATGTCATAAAAGAACAATTCATGCACACATAGTAAAGGCCAATGCATAGTATAAACAGTTTCTTGCAATTTTATCGTATTGGAAACATAGAGAGGTGGAGATATAGTTCCTCTCTCATAATAATTGCTAGTAGGAGCAGCAAGAACATGCATATTATATTCATCAAAATCATCATGTGTAATAGTTAGACGCAACCCATCAGTATAACCCTTAATAAGTGCAAACTTCTCCGATATAGTGTAGTCGGGAGAATTCAAAAAGATAATAGGACTATCATGCATGGATGCAATAGCAACAATTTCATGTTTAACATAAGGAACTATAGCAAGTTCATCTCCATAAGCATAATTCATATTGGCATCTTGGCCACAAGCATAACAAGCATCATCAAAAAGGGATATTTCAAGAGAATCAATGGGATCATAACAATCATCATAGCAATCATCCTTCGGTAAGCACGAAGGGAAATTAAACAATGTATGAGTTGAAGAGTTACTCTCATTAGAAGGTGGGCACGGGTAGCTAATCCGCTCTTCCTCCTTTTGTTCTTCGCTCTCCTCCTCATCTTTTTCACCCAATGAGCTCACAGTTTCATCAATTTCTTCTTCCATAGACTCCTGCAAAATATTAGTCTCTTCTTGGGCAGCGGAGACTTTCTCAATAAGTGCATTAATATAGGAATTATATTCATAATTATCATAGCAATATTTTAAGATAGCTAAATTTTCAGGCCTATAAACATCATCATCATAAGCTTCATGCTTTTCAAACAAAGATTCAATTTCATAAGCACCCTTAAAAGCAACAAATTCTTCTATTTGTTCCACATCATAGTAATCATATATACCATTAGCGTAAGAAGCCAAGGTTTCATTATCATTAAATTCACATGAAAAGGGAAGGTGTGGAGCCTTCATCCTAGAGCAACAAGTATAATCATAACTCAAGCATACTTGCCGAGCATACCACCTCAATATATAAATTTGATCCCATAATAGTTTCCCTTTTTGTGTCAAGCAATAATCCCTAAAGTATTCATGTTGATCCAATGTTACTCCCATTACCATATTGAATGGGGTTTTCTCAGGATTATCAAAGTAGTACATAATTTCTGTCACATAACGATCATCGAGGGTTCTAGGAGGTTCCTCACTCATCTCCATGAGTAGCAGGTACACCTAATTTTTTTTGGTATTTCGTGTTCCATATCCATAACTAAAGATAAAGAACAACTAAGAACAACAAATAAAAATTACTTAGTGATAAAACAAACAAGCACACACGAGTATATTCACCCCACGCTATTGCTCCCCGGCAATGGAGCCAGAAAAAGGTCTTGATAACCCACAAGTATAGGGGATCGCAATAGTTTTCGATAAGTAAGAATGTCGAACCCAACGAGGAGCTAAAGGCAGAACAAATATTCCCTCAAGTTCTATCGACCACCGATACAACTCTACACACGCTTGATGTTCGCTTTACCTAGAACAAGTATGAAACTAGGAGTAATTTGTAGGTGTTGTTGGATAAGTTTGCAAGAATATAAAGATTACGGAAATAAAAAGTAGGGGCTGCTTAGATAAAGGCACAACTAAGTTAGTTTTAGTAAAGAGCTTTTTGTTATGAGAAAGTTATTTATCCCTAGGCAATCGGTAACTAGACCGGTAATCATTACTGCAATTTTATATGAGGGAGAGGCATAAGCAAACATACTTTCTCTACTTGAATCATATGCACTTATGATTGGAACTCTAGCAAGCATCCACAACTACTAAAGATCATTAAGGTAAAACCCAACCATAACATTAAAGCATCAAGTCCTCTTTATCCCATACGCAACAACCCCCTTACTCGGGTTTGTGTTTCAGTCACTCACACAACCCACTATAAGCGAATCATGAACGTATTGCAACACCCTACATCGGGGATCCCTCACGCTTGCGCGACACGGAGAGCACCATAGGACAACACCAATAATGAAACATGCAACTCAAACCAATCTTGATCATCAAATAGCCCATAGGACAAAACGGATCTACTCAAACATCATAGGATAGCCATACATCATTGGGAAATAATATATAGCGTTGAGCACCATGTTTAAGTAGAGATTACAACGGGTAAGAGAGAGGTTACACCGCTGCATAGAGGGGGGAAGAGTTGGTGATGATGGCGGTGAAGATTGCTGTAACGCCCCGAGAGCGATGCTTGAGAAGACTTCCATATGTTCCGGGTTTCGCCGTGTGTTTCATTTGTGCATGCCCTTTTATTTTTGCGTTGCATCATGTCATCATGCCATCATCTCATAAATCTTTTGCAACTCAACTAAATAAATTGCATGGATCTTCGGTCCATTTAAATCGAGGGAATTCACATGGTGATTCTCTTTAAAACATATCCTCCCAATAGTAGGGAGCTATATTAAATATTTCATTAATGTGGAATTACCTTGACACACTTGCAAAATAATTCCCCATGCCTTTGTCCCATGCATCATCTCTTTCTCCTTTCCTTCTAGTTCCTTTCTATTGCAAGTGCCACTTTCCCCTTCTCTATGAATGTTCATTCTTTTCCTATAAATTCTCGACCATGCCTTCAACCTCTCTGTCAAATTTCAGGTCCTTTGGAGTTGTTTTGGTAGGGTTCAAAAATGGCTCAAGTTTGAATTTAATTCAAACTTGAATTATTTTTCTATCTATAAAATTTGCCAAGTCCATTTATTCAAATTGTGCATAATGCAAGGACTCCAGATACATTCTCATATCTCTCTCACGCCTTCACTTTATCTTTGAGTTTTTCCCACTTATTTTATGTTTGAGGAAATTGAGAAAAGAAGGAATAAGAGGGGAAGGGAGAGCCCAGCTCCAGCGGCAGCAATGCAGCCCAGCACCAGCAGCAACTGGGCTGGCCTCTAAGGCCCAGTCGCCCCAGGCCCATCCTTCCCTCTAACCCTAGCGCAAGGGGAGACCTCCTGTCGATCTCTCCCTCCCTCTTCCCTCCAGCGCCGCAGCTCCCCCTCCCGCATCGCTCCTCCTTCTCTCCCTCATCCCTTTCCCTGGAGCATCGCCGCGACTTCGTCCCTCTCCCTCGCGCTGCACCCCCAGAAACCCCGCATCACGCCCGCTTCTCTCCCTCTCGCATCCGCATTACTCCAGCGCCGAACCTTCACGCCGCCCTCCTCTGCCATGACCTCCTTCCTCCAGAGACCGACCTCGTTTCCACCGTCCTCGCTCGTTCGTCGCGACACCAAGCCGGCCGGACTCCCCTGCATCGCCGATGGTCGCCCGCTCGCCGTCGTCTTGCTTCGCTGGAGGAGAGGACCAGCGCCGCCCCCATGCCCTTCGCTCGCGCTAGGACTCGCCATCGCCACCGATCGAGTTCCTCGCTGAACCCCGCTCGCCGGTGTCCCGTTTCCGTTCGGATCCAGAGGATCCCGTCGTCTGTTGCCGGCTCCTCGCAGGGTTTCGAGTGCTGCTGCTCCTCATAGGTCTTCCTGGTGTCCTCGTCTCTGCTCACGGGAGGACATGTACGACCTGCTCAACGTCGTTGCTTCCCCGAGCCCTGTGCCGTCGGCCTAGCCTCTGCTTTGAGAAGGAGACGAGCGCCCACCGTTGCTTCGATCTGCGATGCGCGAGGCCCCTTGGCCTTGCTTCGATTTGGATACGCCGAGACCACCGTTGCAACATTGATTCCTCTGCCCCGGAGTACCTCAAGTTGACCACTGCACGGATCCGCCAAGTTCGCCTACGAAACATGCACCCTACCATCGACCCCATGGACGTCAAGATCCGCGCCGTGACCTCGTACATCTACGGAATGTGCACGACTACAAAATGGGTACCACTACCGTTGCCGAAGACCCGTGTAACGGAACCGTCAAGTTTGACTACCGTTGCGTGGACAACTACTTCCTCTACCATCGCCGAGTACCACTACGTCCCACGACGATCGTGAACGACTACACCGCATCGAACTCGAACCCCTCCGATAACACACGCTTCGAAGGTATAACCCCGAGACGACCGCCCGTGAACGAATGCATGTGTGATGTATGAGATGCTTGTGCTTGCTCCGTGCTCGAATTGTCGGTGCATGTTGCTTCTCTTTTTCCTTGTCACCGTCGTCGACCCGTGGGAACCCCGTAAACCAGGATCACCCCACCATCTTTTGCACGCATCCACACACTTCTCCTTTGCATCGGTATCTCAATCGAGTTACCGGAACCGGAACGTTGCCGTGGCACCGTTTCCGTTGTCATTGCCGTGGCACCCCTTTCATTTCCGCCACGATGACAATGCCTCATAATGTTCTTGTCAACTTTTCATAAATATTGCATAAAACTTGCTCATGTCATCCGCATCATGATAACAACAATTAAAATGTTTAGAATTGTTGTTGCATTAAATTGCTAATGCACATGAGGATTACCGGAGTCGTGGTTTGATGTTTCCAGCCTCATTTAAAATTGCATAGATAGGTAGTTTTGTTGTGCTTCACCCCTTGGCATGTTAATCAACATTTAATATTGTTGGGTACATAAACGAGAGTGAACTAAATAAGTCACGTGGTGTTCCGTCAATATGCAACTCGTTGCATATTGAGCTCCACTTAATTTGTAGTTTTGGTTGTTGCACTTTGCCATGTCATGCATATTTAAACCGGGCATGCATCATACTTGGTTGTGCATCATGCCATGCTTATGTGATGGTTGTTCACCATGTTGTTTGCTTCTTTCCGGTGTTGCTTCTTCGGATTAGTTCCATTAACGTCGCGTTTGTGAGGATCCGTTCGACTACGTCCATTTGTCTTCTTCATGGACTCGTTCTTCTTCCTTGCGGGATCTCTAGCAAGATGACCATACCCTCGAAATCACTTCTATCTTTGCTTGCTAGATGCTCGCTCTTTTGCTATGCCTATGCTGCGATACCTACCACTTGCTTTATCATGCCTCCCATATTGCCATGTCAAACCTCTAACCCACCTTGTCCTAGCAAACCGTTGTTTGGCTATGTTACCGCTTTGCTCAGCCCCTCTTATAGCATTGTTAGTTGCAGGTGAAGATTGGAGCTTGTTCCATGTTTGGAACATGGATTTTGTTTGGGATATCACAATATCTCTTATTTAATTAATGCATCTATATACTTGGTAAAGGGTGGAAGGCTCGGTGAGGGAGTCCTGGATTAGGGGGTGTTTGGATAGCCGAACTATACATTCAGCCGGACTCCTGGACTATGAAGATACAAGATTGAAGAATCCGTCCCGTGTCCGGAAGGGACTTTCCTTGGCGTGGAAGGCAAGCTTGGCGATACGGATGTTCAAATCTCCTACCATTGTAACCGACTCTATGTAACCCTAACCCTCTCCGGTGTCTATATAAACCGGAGGGTTTTAGTCCGTAGGACAACATACACATCAACAATCATACCATAGGCTAGCTTCTAGGGTTTAGCCTCTCTGATCTCGTGGTAGATCTACTCTTGTACTACCCATATCATCAATATTAATCAAGCAGGACGTAGGGTTTTACCTCCATCGAGAGGGCCCGAACCTGGGTAAAACTTCCTGTCCCTTGCCTCCTGTTACCATCCGGCCTAGACGCACAGTTCGGGACCCCCTACCCGAGATCCGCGACACTCGGCCTTATGCCTGGTGTTTTGTTCCACTCTTGCCGCCCTAGTTTCCGTCATACCGGTG